>NW_027446038.1:0-99222 GCF_038048845.1 Mixophyes fleayi
TGAATTATGAATTATGAATCATGAATTGAATCATGAATCATGAATCATGAATCATGAATTGAATCATGAATCATGAATCATGAATCATAAATTGAACCATGAATCATGAATCATGAAGTGAAACATGAATTGAATCATGAATCAAGAATCATGAATTGAATCATTTATCATGAATCATGAATTGAATCATGAATCATGAATCATGAATCATGAATTGAATCATTTATCATGAATCATGAATTGAATCATGAATCATGAATCATGAATTAAATCCTGAATCATAAATTGAATTATGAATTGAATCATGAATCATGAATCATGATCATAAATTGAATCATGAATCATGAAGTGAATCATGAATTGAATCATTTATCATGATTCATAAATTGAATCATGAATTGAATCATGAATTATAAATTAAATCATGAATCATGAATCATGAATTGAATCATGAATCATGAATCATGAATCATAAATTGAACCATGAATCATGAATCATGAAGTGAAACATGAATTGAATCATGAATCATGATTCATGAATTGAATCATGAATTGAATCATGAATTATAAATTAAATCATGAATCATGAATCATGAATCATAAATCGAATCATGAATCATGAATCATGAATCGAATCATGAATCATGAATCATGAATTGAATCATGAATCATGAATCAAATCATGAATCATGAATCATGAATTGAATCATGAATCATGAATCATGAATTGAATCATGAATCATGAATCATGAATTGAATCATGAATCATGAATCGAATCATGAATCATGATTGAATCATGAATCGAATCATGAATCATGAATCATGAATTGTATCATGAATCATGAATCGAATCATGAATCTTGAATCATGAATCGAATCATGAATCATGAATTGAATCATGAATCGAATCATGAATCGAATCATGAATCATGAATTGAATCATGAATCGAATCATGAATCTTGAATCATGAATTGAATCATGAATCGAATCATGAATCATGAATTGAATCATGAATCATGAATCATGAATCATGAATTGAATCATGAATCATGAATCATGAATCGAATCATGAATCTTGAATCATGAATTGAATCATGAATCGAATCATGAATCATGAAATGAATCATGAATCATGAATCATGAATCGAATCATGAATCATGAATCATGAATCAAGAATCATGAATCGAATCATGAATCATGAATCATGATCATGAATCATGAATTGAATCATGAATCATGAATCATGAATCATGAATCATGAGTCATGAATCATGAATCAGGAATCATGAATCATGAATTGAATCATGAATCATGAATCATGAATCATGAATTGAATCATATATCATGAATCATGAATTGAATCATGAATCATGATCAGGAATCATGAATTAAATCCTGAATCATAAATTGAATTATGAATTGAATCATGAATCATGAATCATGAATCATAAATTGAATCATGAATCATGAAGTGAATCATGAATTGAATCATGAATCATGATTCATAAATTGAATCATGAATTGAATCATGAATTATAATTAAATCATGAATCTTGAATTGAATTATGAATTGAATCATGAATTATGAATCATGAATTGAATCATGAATCATGAATCATGAATTGAATCATGAATCCATGAATCATGAATTGAATCATGAATCATGAATTGAATCATGAATCATGAATTGAATCATGAATCTTGAATTTAATCATGAATTGAATTATGAATCATGAATCAAGAATTGAATCATGAATCATGAATCATGAATCATGAATTGAATCATGAATCATGAATCATGAATCCGTATCATGAATCATGAGTCAAGAATCATGAATCGAATCATGAATCATGAATCATGAATCATGAATCATGAATTGAATCATGAATCATGAATTGAATCATGAATCATAAATCATTAATCATGAATTAAATCATGAATCATGAATCATGAATTGAATCATGAATCATGAATCTTGAATCATGAATCATGAATTGAATAATGAATCATTGAATCATGAATCATGAATCATGAATCATGAATCATGAATCATGAATTGAATCATGAATCATGAATGATGAATCGAATCAGGAATCATGAATTGAATCATGAATTGAATCATGAATCATGAATCATGAATTGAATCATGAATCATGAATCATGAATCGAATCATGAATCTTGAATCATGAATTGAATCATGAATCGAATCATGAATCATGAAATGAATCATGAATCATGAATCATGAATCGAATCATGAATCATGAATCATGAATCATGAATCATGAATCGAATCATGAATCATGAATCATGAATCATGAATCATGAATTGAATCATGACTCATGAATCATGAATTGAATCAGGAATCATGAATCATGAATCATGAATCATGAATCATGAATTGAATCATGAATCATGAATCATGAATCATGAATTGAATCATGAATCATGAATCATGAATTGAATCAGGAATCATGAATCATGAATCATGAATCATGAATCATGAATTGAATCATGAATCATGAATTGAATCATGAATCATGAATTATGAATCATGAATTGAATCATTTATCATGAATCATGAATTGAATCATGAATCATGAATCATAAATCATGAATGAAATCCTGAATCATAAATTGAATTATGATTTGAATCATGAATCATGAATCATGAATCATAAATTGAATCATGAATCATGAAGTGAATCATGAATTGAATCATGAATCATGATTCAAAAATTGAATCATGAATTGAATCATGAATTGAATCATGAATTATGAATCATGAATTGAATCATGAATTGAATCATGAATTATGAATCATGAATTGAATCATGAATCATGAATCATGAATCATGAATTGAGTCATGAATCATGAATCATGAATCATAAATTGAACCATGAATCATGAATCATGAAGTGAAAACATGAATTGAATCATGAATCATGAATCATGAATTGAATCATTTATCATGAATCATGAATTGAATCATGAATCATGAAGTGAATCATGAATTGAATCATGAATTATGAATCATGAATTGAATAATGGAATCATGAATCATGAATCATGAATTGAATCATGAATCATGAATCATGAATCATAAATTGAACCATGAATCATGAATCATGAAGTGAAACATGAATTGAATCATGAATCATGATTCATGAATTGAATCATGAATTGAATCATGAATTATAAATTAAATCATGAATCATGAATCATAAATCGAATCATGAATCATGAATCATGAATCGAATCATGAATCATGAATCATGAATTGAATCATGAATCATGAATCGAATCATGAATCATGAATCATGAATTGAATCATGAATCATGAATCATGAATCATGAATTGAATCATGAATCATGAATCGAATTATGAATCATGAATTGAATCATGAATCGAATCATGAATCATGAATCATGAATCATAATTGAACCATGAATCATGAATCATGAAGTGAAACATGAATTGAATCATGAATCATGAATCATGAATTGAATCATTTATCATGAATCATGAATTGAATCATGAATCATGAATCATGAATCATGAATTGAATCATTTATCATGAATCATGAATTGAATCATGAATCATGAATCATGAATTAAATCCTGAATCATAAATTGAATTATGAATTGAATCATGAATCATGAATCATGAATCATAAATTGAATCATGAATCATGAGTGAATCATGAATTGAATCATTTATCATGATTCATAAATTGAATCATGAATTGAATCATGAATTATAAATTCAAATCATGAATCATGAATTGAATCATGAATTGAATCATGAATTATGAATCATGAATTGAATCATGAATCATGAATCATGAATCATGAATTGAATCATGAATCATGAATCATGAATCATAAATTGAACCATGAATCATGAATCATGAAGTGAAACATGAATTGAATCATGAATCATGATTCATGAATTGAATCATGAATTGAATCATGAATTATAAATTAAATCATGAATCATGAATCATGAATCATAAATCGAATCATGAATCATGAATCATGAATCGAATCATGAATCATGAATCATGAATTGAATCATGAATCATGAATCGAATCATGAATCATGAATCATGAATCATGAATTGAATCATGAATCATGAATCATGAATTGAATCAGGAATCATGAATCATGAATCATGAATCATGAATCATGAATTGAATCATGAATCATGAATTGAATCATGAATCATGAATTATGAATCATGAATTGAATCATTTATCATGAATTATGAATTGAATCATGAATCATGAATCATAAATCATGAATGAAATCCTGAATCATAAATTGAATTATGAATTGAATCATGAATCATGAATCATGAATCATAAATTGAATCATGAATCATGAAGTGAGTCATGAAGTTGAATCATGAATCATGATTCAAAAATTGAATCATGAATTGAATCATGAATTGAATCATGAATTATGAATCATGAATTGAATCATGAATTGAATCATGAATTATGAATCATGAATTGAATCATGAATCATGAATCATGAATCATGAATTGAGTCATGAATCATGAATCATGAATCATAAATTGAACCATGAATCATGAATCATGAAGTGAAACATGAATTGAATCATGAATCATGAATTGAATCATTTATCATGAATCATGAATTGAATCATGAATCATGAATTAAATCCTGAATCATAAATTGAATTATGAATTGAATCATGAATCATGAATCATAAATTGAATCATGAATCATGAAGTGAATCATGAATTGAATCATTTATCATGATTCATAAATTGAATCATGAATTGAATCATGAATTATAAATTAAATCATGAATCATGAATTGAATCATGAATTGAATCATGAATTATGAATCATGAATTGAATAATGAATCATGAATCATGAATCATGAATTGAATCATGAATCATGAATCATGAATCATAAATTGAACCATGAATCATGAATCATGAAGTGAAACATGAATTGAATCATGAATCATGATTCATGAATTGAATCATGAATTGAATCATGAATTATAAATTAAATCATGAATCATGAATCATGAATCATAAATCGAATCATGAATCATGAATCATGAATCGAATCATGAATCATGAATCATGAATCATGAATCGAACCATGAATCATGAATCATGAATTGAATCATGAATCATGATCATGAATCATGAATCATGAATTGAATCATGATCATGAATCGAATCATGATCATGAATTGAATCATGAATCGAATCATGAATCATGAATTGAATCATGAATCATGATTCATGAATTGAATCATGAATTGAATCATGAATTATAAATTAAATCATGAATCATGAATCATGAATCATAAATCGAATCATGAATCATGAATCATGAATCGAATCATGAATCATGAATCATGAATTGAATCATGAATCATGAATCATGAATCATGAATCATGAATCATGAATTGAATCATGAATCATGAATTGAATCATGAATCATGAATTATGAATCATGAATTGAAATCATTTATCATGAATCATGAATTGAATCATGAATCATGAATCATAAATCATGAATGAAATCCTGAATCATAAATTGAATTATGAATTGAATCATGAATCATGAATCATGAATCATAAATTGAATCATGAATCATGAAGTGAGTCATGAATTGAATCATGAATCATGATTCAAAAATTGAATCATGAATTGAATCATGAATTGAATCATGAATTATGAATCATGAATTGAATCATGAATTGAATCATGAATTATGAATCATGAATTGAATCATGAATCATGAATCATGAATCATGAATTGAGTCATGAATCATGAATCATGAATCATAAATTGAACCATGAATCATGAATCATGAAGTGAAACATGAATTGAATCATGAATCATGAATTGAATCATTTATCATGAATCATGAATTGAATCATGAATCATGAATCATGAATTAAATCCTGAATCATAAATTGAATTATGAATTGAATCATGAATCATGAATCATAAATTGAATCATGAATCATGAAGTGAATCATGAATTGAATCATTTATCATGATTCATAAATTGAATCATGAATTGAATCATGAATTATAAATTAAATCATGAATCATGAATTGAATCATGAATTGAATCATGAATTATGAATCATGAATTGAATAATGAATCATGAATCATGAATCATGAATGAATCATGAATCATGAATCATGAATCATAAATTGAACCATGAATCATGAATCATGAAGTGAAACATGAATTGAATCATGAATCATGATTCATGAATTGAATCATGAATTGAATCATGAATTATAAATTAAATCATGAATCATGAATCATGAATCATAAATCGAATCATGAATCATGAATCATGAATCGAATCATGAATCATGAATCATGAATTGAATCATGAATCATGAATCGAACCATGAATCATGAATCATGAATTGAATCATGAATCATGAATCATGAATCATGAATCATGAATTGAATCATGAATCATGAATCGAATCATGAATCATGAATTGAATCATGAATCGAATCAATGAATCATGAATTGAATCATGAATCATGATTCATGAATTGAATCATGAATTGAATCATGAATTATAAATTAAATCATGAATCATGAATCATGAATCATAAATCGAATCATGAATCATGAATCATGAATCGAATCATGAATCATGAATCATGAATTGAATCATGAATCATGATCGGAATCATGAATCATGAATCATGAATTGAATCATGAATCATGAATCATGAATCATGAATCATGAATTGAATCATGAATCATGAATCGAATCATGAATCATGAATTGAATCATGAATCGAATCATGAATCATGAATCATGAATTGTATCATGAATCATGAATCGAATCATGAATCTTGAATCATGAATCGAATCATCATGAATCATGAATTGAATCATGAATCGAATCATGAATCATGAATCATGAATTGTATCATGAATCATGAATCGAATCATGAATCTTGAATCATGAATTGAATCATGAATCGAATCATGAATCATGAATTGAATCATGAATCATGAATCATGAATCATGAATTGAATCATGAATCATGAATCATGAATCGAATCATGAATCTTGAATCATGAATTGAATCATGAATCGAATCATGAATCATGAAATGAATCAAGAATCATGAATCATGAATCGAATCATGAATCATGAATCATGAATCAAGAATCATGAATCGAATCATGAATCATGAATCATGAATCATGAATCATGAATCGAATCATGAATCATGAATCATGAATCATGAATCATGAATTGAATCATGAATCATGAGTCATGAATCATGAATCAGGAATCATGAATCATGAATTGAATCATGAATCATGAATCATGAATCATGAATTGAATCATATATCATGAATCATGAATTGAATCATGAATCATGAATCAGGAATCATGAATTAAATCCTGAATCATAAATTGAATTATGAATTGAATCATGAATCATGAATCATGAATCATAAATTGAATCATGAATCATGAAGTGAATCATGATTGAATCATGAATCATGATTCATAAATTGAATCATGAATTGAATCATGAATTATAAATTAAATCATGAATCTTGAATTGAATTATGAATTGAATCATGAATTATGAATCATGAATTGAATCATGAATCATGAATCATGAATTGAATCATGAATCATGAATCATGAATTGAATCATGAATCATGAATTGAATCATGAATCATGAATTGAATCATGAATCATGAATCTTGAATTGAATCATGAATTGAATTATGAATCATGAATCATGAATTGAATCATGAATCATGAATCATGAATCATGAATTTAATCATGAATCATGAATCATGAATTGAATCATGAATCATGAATCATGAATCATGAATTGAATCATTTATCATGAATCATGAATTGAATCATGAATCATGAATCATGAATTAAATCCTGAATCATAAATTGAATTATGAATTGAATCATGAATCATGAATCATAAATTGAATCATGAATCATGAAGTGAATCATGAATTGAATCATGAATCATGATTCATAAATTGAATCATGAATTGAATCATGAATTATAAATTAAATCATGAATCATGAATTGAATCATGAATCATGAATTGAATCATGAATCATGAATCATGAATCATGAATTAAATCATGAATCATGAATCATGAATTGAATCATGAATCATGAATCTTGAATCATGAATCATGAATTGAATAATGAATCATGAATCATGAATCATGAATCATGAATCATGAATCATGAATCATGAATCATGAATTGAATCATGAATCATGAATCATGAATCGAATCAGGAATCATGAATTGAATCATGAATTGAATCATGAATCATGAATCATGAATTGAATCATGAATCATGAATCATGAATCGAATCATGAATCTTGAATCATGAATTGAATCATGAATCGAATCATGAATCATGAAATGAATCATGAATCATGAAACATGAATCGAATCATGAATCATGAATCATGATCATGAATCATGAATCGAATCATGAATCATGAATCATGAATCATGAATCATGAATTGAATCATGAATCATGAATCATGAATTGAATCATGAATCATGAATCATGAATCATGAATTGAATCATGAATCATGATTGAATCATGAATCATGAATCATGAATCATGAATTGAATCATGAATCATGAATCATGAATTAAAATCATGAATCATGAATCATAAATTGAATCATGAATCATGAAGTGAATCATGAATTGAATCATGAATCATGATTCAAAAATTGAATCATGAATTGAATCATGAATTGAATCATGAATTATGAATCATGAATGAATCATGAATTGAATCATGAATTATGAATCATGAATTGAATCATGAATCATGAATCATGAATCATGAATTGAGTCATGAATCATGAATCATGAATCATAAATTGAACCATGAATCATGAATCATGAAGTGAAACATGAATTGAATCATGAATCATGAATCATGAATTGAATCATTTATCATGAATCATGAATTGAATCATGAATCATGAATCATGAATTAAATCCTGAAATCATAAATTGAATTATGAATTGAATCATGAATCATGAATCATAAATTGAATCATGAATCATGAAGTGAATCATGAATTGAATCATTTATCATGATTCATAAATTGAATCATGAATTGAATCATGAATTATAAATTAAATCATGAATCATGAATTGAATCATGAATTGAATCATGAATTATGAATCATGAATTGAATAATGAATCATGAATTCATGAATCATGAATTGAATCATGAATCATGAATCATGAATCATAAATTGAACCATGAATCATGAATCATGAAGTGAAACATGAATTGAATCATGAATCATGATTCATGAATTGAATCATGAATTGAATCATGAATTATAAATTAAATCATGAATCATGAATCATGAATCATAAATCGAATCATGAATCATGAATCATGAATCGAATCATGAATCATGAATCATGAATTGAATCATGAATCATGAATCGAATCATGAATCATGAATCATGAATTGAATCATGAATCATGAATCATGAATCATGAATCATGAATTGAATCATGAATCATGAATCGAATCATGAATCATGAATTGAATCATGAATCGAATCATGAATCATGAATCATGAATCATAAATTGAACCATGAATCATGAATCATGAAGTGAAACATGAATTGAATCATGAATCATGAATCATGAATTGAATCATTTATCATGAATCATGATTGAATCATGAATCATGAATCATGAATCATGAATTGAATCATTTATCATGAATCATGAATTGAATCATGAATCATGAATCATGAATTAAATCCTGAATCATAAATTGAATTATGAATTGAATCATGAATCATGAATCATGAATCATAAATTGAATCATGAATCATGAAGTGAATCATGAATTGAATCATTTATCATGATTCATAAATTGAATCATGAATTGAATCATGAATTATAAATTAAATCATGAATCATGAATTGAATCATGAATTGAATCATGAATTATGAATCATGAATTGAATCATGAATCATGAATCATGAATCATGAATTGAATCATGAATCATGAATCATGAATCATAAATTGAACCATGAATCATGAATCATGAAGTGAAACATGAATTGAATCATGAATCATGATTCATGAATTGAATCATGAATTGAATCATGAATTATAAATTAAATCATGAATCATGAATCATGAATCATAAATCGAATCATGAATCATGAATCATGAATTGAATCATGAATCATGAATCGAATCATGAATCATGAATCATGAATCATGAATTGAATCATGAATCATGAATCATGAATTGAATCAGGAATCATGAATCATGAATCATGAATCATGAATCATGAATTGAATCATGAATCATGAATTGAATCATGAATCATGAATTATGAATCATGAATTGAATCATTTATCATGAATTATGAATTGAATCATGAATCATGAATCATAAATCATGAATGAAATCCTGAATCATAAATTGAATTATGAATTGAATCATGAATCATGAATCATGAATCATAAATTGAATCATGAATCATGAAGTGAATCATGAATTGAATCATGAATCATGATTCAAAAATTGAATCATGAATTGAATCATGAATTGAATCATGAATTATGAATCATGAATTGAATCATGAATTGAATCATGAATTATGAATCATGAATTGAATCATGAATCATGAATCATGAATCATGAATTGAGTCATGAATCATGAATCATGAATCATAAATTGAACCATGAATCATGAATCATGAA
This sequence comes from Mixophyes fleayi, assembly GCF_038048845.1. NCBI lineage: Eukaryota > Metazoa > Chordata > Amphibia > Anura > Limnodynastidae > Mixophyes > Mixophyes fleayi. Next base: position 10,830 of record NW_027446038.1, read on the forward strand.
GTGAAACATGAATTGAATCATGAATCATGAATCATGAATTAAATCATTTATCATGAATCATGAATTGAATCATGAATCATGAATCATGAATTAAATCCTGAATCATAAATTGAATTATGAATTGAATCATGAATCATGAATCATAAATTGAATCATGAATCATGAAGTGAATCATGAATTGAATCATTTATCATGATTCATAAATTGAATCATGAATTGAATCATGAATTATAAATTAAATCATGAATCATGAATTGAATCATGAATTGAATCATGAATTATGAATCATGAATTGAATAATGAATCATGAATCATGAATCATGAATTGAATCATGAATCATGAATCATGAATCATAAATTGAACCATGAATCATGAATCATGAAGTGAAACATGAATTGAATTATGAATCATGATTCATGAATTGAATCATGAATTGAATCATGAATTATAAATTAAATCATGAATCATGAATCATGAATCATAAATCGAATCATGAATCATGAATCATGAATCGAATCATGAATCATGAATCATGAATTGAATCATGAATCATGAATCGAACCATGAATCATGAATCATGAATTGAATCATGAATCATGAATCATGAATCATGAATCATGAATTGAATCATGAATCATGAATCGAATCATGAATCATGAATTGAATCATGAATCGAATCATGAATCATGAATCATGAATTGAATCATGAATCATGATTCATGAATTGAATCATGAATTGAATCATGAATTATAAATTAAATCATGAATCATGAATCATGAATCATAAATCGAATCATGAATCATGAATCATGAATCGAATCATGAATCATGAATCATGAATTGAATCATGAATCATGAATCGAATCATGAATCATGAATCATGAATTGAATCATGAATCATGAATCATGAATCATGAATTGAATCATGAATCATGAATCGAATCATGAATCATGAATTGAATCATGAATCGAATCATGAATCATGAATCATGAATTCTATCATGAATCATGAATCGAATCATGAATCTTGAATCATGAATCGAATCATGAATCATGAATTGAATCATGAATCGAATCATGAATCATGAATCATGAATTGTATCATGAATCATGAATCGAATCATGAATCTTGAATCATGAATTGAATCATGAATCGAATCATGAATCATGAATTGAATCATGAATCATGAATCATGAATCATGAATCATGAATCATGAATTGAATCATGAATCATGAATCATGAATCGAATCATGAATCTTGAATCATGAATTGAATCATGAATCGAATCATGAATCATGAAATGAATCATGAATCATGAATCATGAATCTTGAATCATGAATTGAATCATGAATCATGAATCGAATCATGAATCGTGAATCATGAATCATGAATCATGAATTGAATCATGAATCATGAATCATGAATTGAATCAGGAATCAAGAATCATGAATCATGAATCATGAATCATGAATCATGAATTGAATCATGAATCATGAATCATGAATCATGAATTGAATCATGAATCATGAATCATGAATTGAATCAGGAATCATGAATCATGAATCATGAATCATGAATCATGAATTGAATCATGAATCATGAATCATGAATCATGAATTGAATCATTTATCATGAATCATGAATTGAATCATGAATCATGAATCATAAATCATGAATGAAATCCTGAATCATAAATTGAATTATGAATTGAATCATGAATCATGAATCATGAATCGAATCATGAATCATTAATTGAATCATGAATTAAATCATGAATCATGAATCATGAATTGAATCATGAATCATGAATCGAATCATGAATCATGAATCGAATCATGAATCATGAATCATGAATCATGAATTGAATCAAGAATCATGAATCGAATCATGAATCATGAATCGAATCATGAATCATGAATCATGAATAGAATCATGAATCAAGAATCATGAATCGAATCATGAATCATGAATCGAATCATGAATCATGAATCGAATCATGAATCATGAATCATGAATTGAATCATGAATCATGAATCATGAATCATGAATCATGAATCGTATCATGAATCATGAATCATGAATCATGAATCATGAATTAAATCATGAATCATGAATCATGGATTGAATCATGAATCATGAATCATGAATCATGAATCTAGAATCATGAATTGAATCATGAATCATGAATCATGAATTGAATCATGAATCAAGAATCATGAATCATGAATCATGAATTGAATCATGAATCATAAATCATGAATTGAATCATGAATCATGAATTAAATCCTGAATCATAAAGTGAATCATGAATTGAATCATGAATCATGAATCATGAATCATAAATTGAACCATGAATCATGAATCATGAAGTGAAACATGAATTGAATCAAGAATCATGATTCATGAATTGAATCATGAATTATAAATTAAATTATGAATCATGAATCATGAATCATAAATCGATTCATGAATCATGAATAATGAAACGAATCATGAATCATGAATTGAATCATGAATCATGAATCATGAATTGAATCATGAATCATGAATCGAATCATGAATCATGAATCATGAATTGAATCATGAATCATGAATCGAATCATGAATCGAATCATGAATCATGAATTGTATCATGAATCATGAATCGAATCATGAATCTTGAATCATGAATTGAATCATGAATCGAATCATGAATCATGAATTGAATCATGAATCATGAATCATGAATCATGAATCATGAATTGAATCATGAATCATGAATCATGAATCGAATCATGAATCTTGAATCATGAATTGAATCATGAATCGAATCATGAATCATGAAATGAATCATGAATCATGAATCATGAATCGAATCATGAATCATGAATCATAAATCATGAATCGAATCATGAATCATGAATCATGAATTGAATCATAAATCATGAATCATGAATCATGAATCATGAATCATGAATCATGAATTGAATCATGAATCATGAATTGAATCATGAATCATGAATCATGAATCATGAATCATGAATCATGAATTGAATCATGAATCATGAATCATGAATTGAATCATTTATCATGAATCATGAATTGAATCATGAATCATGAATCATGAATCATAAATTGAATCATGAATCATGAAGTGAATCATGAATTGAATCATGAATCATGATTCAAAAATTGAATCATGAATTGAATCATGAATTGAATCATGAATTATGAATCATGAATTGAATCATGAATCATGAATCATGAATCATTAATTGAATCATGAATCATGAATCATGAATCATGAATCATGAATTGAATCATGAATCAAGAATCATGAATCATGAATCATGAATTGAATCATGAATCATGAATTGAATCATGAATCATGAATCATGAATTAAATCCTGAATCATAAAGTGAATCATGAATTGAATCATGAATCATGAATCATGATTCATGAATTGAATCATGAATTATAAATTAAATCATGAATCATGAATCATGAAGTGAAACATGAATTGAATCATGAATCATGATTCATGAATTGAATCATGAATCATAAATCGAATCATGAATCATGAATAATGAAACGAATTATGAATCATGAATTGAATCATGAATCATGAATCATGAATTGAATCATGAATCATGAATCGAATCATGAATCATGAATCATGAATTGAATCATGAATCATGAATTGAATCATGAATCATGAATCGAATCATGAATCGAATCATGAATCATGAGTCATGAATTGTATCATGAATCATGAATCGAATCATGAATCTTGAATCATGAATTGAATCATGAATCGAATCATGAATCATGAATTGAATCATGAATCATGAATCATGAATCATGAATCATGAATTGAATCATGAATCATGAATCATGAATCGAATCATGATTCTTGAATCATGAATTTAATCATGAATCGAATCATGAATCATGAAATGAATCATGAATCATGAATCATGAATCGAATCATGAATCATGAATCATGAATCATGAATCATGAATCGAATCATGAATCATGAATCATGAATCATGAATCATGAATTGAATCATGAATCATGAATCATGAATTGAATCATGAATCATGAATCATGAATCATGAATCATGAATCATGAATCATGAATTGAATCATGAATCATGAATCATGAATCATGAATTGAATCATTTATCATGAATCATGAATTGAATCATGAATCATGAATCATAAATCATGAATTAAATCCTGAATCATAAATTGAATTATGAATTGAATCATGAATCATGAATCATGAATCATAAATTGAATCATGAATCATGAAGTGAATCATGAATTGAATCATGAATCATGATTCAAAAATTGAATCATGAATTGAATCATGAATTGAATCATGAATTATGAATTATGAATTGAATCATGAATTGAATCATGAATTATGAATCATGAATTGAATCATGAATCATGAATCATGAATTGAATCATGAATCATGGATTGAATCATGAATCATGAATCATGAATCATGAATCTTGAATCATGAATTGAATCATGAATCATGAATCATGAATTGAATCATGAATCAAGAATCATGAATCATGAATCATGAATTGAATCATGAATCATAAATCATGAATTGAATCATGAATCATGAATTAAATCTTGAATCATAAAGTGAATCATGAATTGAATCATGAATCATGAATCATAAATTGAACCATGAATCATGAATCATGAAGTGAAACATGAATTGAATCATGAATCATGATTCATGAATTGAATCATGAATTATAAATTAAATTATGAATCATGAATCATGAATCATAAATCGATTCATGAATCATGAATAATGAAACGAATCATGAATCATGAATTGAATCATGAATCATGAATCATGAATTGAATCATGAATCATGAATCGAATCATGAATCATGAATCATGAATTGAATCATGAATCTTGAATCATGAATTGAATCATGAATCGAATCATGAATCATGAAATGATTCATGAATCATGAATCATGAATCGAATCATGAATCATGAATCATGAATCAAGAATCATGAATCGAATCATGAATCATGAATCATGAATCATGAATTGAATCATGAATCATGAATCATGAATCATGAGTCATGAATCATGAATCAGGAATCATGAATCATGAATTGAATCATGAATCATGAATCATGAATCATGAATTGAATCATATATCATGAATCATGAATTGAATCATGAATCATGAATCATGAATCATGAATTAAATCCTGAATCATAAATTGAATTATGAATTGAATCATGAATCATGAATCATGAATCATAAATTGAATCATGAATCATGAAGTGAATCATGAATTGAATCATGAATCATGATTCATAAATTGAATCATGAATTGAATCATGAATCATGAATCATGAATTGAATCATGAATCATGAATCATGAATCATGAATTGAATCATGAATCATGAATCATGAATTGAATCATAATTCGAATCATGAATCATGAATTGAATCATGAATCATGAATCATAAATTGAATCATGAATCATGAATTGAATCATGAATCATGAATTGAATCATGAATTGAATTATGAATCATGAATCAAGAATTGAATCATGAATCATGAATCATGAATCAAGAATTGAATCATGAATCATGAATCATGAATCATGAATTGAATCATGAATCATGAATCATGAATCGTATTATGAATCATGAGTCAAGAATCATGAATCGAATCATGAATCGAATCATGAATCATGAATCATGAATCATGAATCATGAATTGAATCATGATTCATGAATTGAATCATGAATCATGAATCATGAATCATGAATCATGAATTAAATCATGAATCATGAATCATGAATTGAATCATGAATCATGAATCATGAATCATGAATCATGAATCATGAAACATGAATTGAATCATGAATCATGAATCATGAATCGAATCAGGAATCATGAATTGAATTATGAATCATGAATCATGAATCGAATCAGGAATCATGAATTGAATCATGAATCGAATCATGAATCATGAATCAAGAATCATGAATCGAATCATGAATCATGAATCGAATCATGAATCATGAATCATGAATTGAATCATGAATCAAGAATCATGAATCGAATCATGAATCATGAATCGAATCATGAATCATGAATCATGAATTGAATCATGAATCATGAATCGAATCATGAATCATGAATCATGAATTGAGTCATGAATCAAGAATCATGAATCGAATCATGAATCATGAATCGAATCATGAATCATGAATCATGAATTGAATCATGAATCATGAATCATGAATCATGAATCGTATCATGAATCATGAATCATGAATCATGAATTGAATCATGAATCATGAATCATGGATTGAATCATGAATCATGAATCATGAATCATGAATCATGAATTGAATTATGAATCATGAATCATGAATTGAATCATGAATCAAGAATCATGAATCATGAATCATGAATCATGAATTGAATCATGAATCATGAATCATGAATTGAATCATGAATCATGAATCATGAATTAAATCCTGAATCATAAAGTGAATCATGAATTGAATCATGAATCATGAATCATAAATTGAACAATGAATCATGAATCATGAAGTGAAACATGAATTGAATCATGAATCATGAATCATGAATTGAATAATGAATCATGAATCATGAATCAAATCATGAATCATGAGTCAAGAATCATGAATCGAATCATGAATCATGAATTGAATCATGAATCATGAATCATGAATCATGAATTAAATCATGAATCATGAATCCTGAATTGAATCATGAATCATGAATCTTGAATCATGAATCATAAATTGAATCATGAATCATGAATCATGAATCATGAATCATGAATTGAATCATGAATCATGAATCATGAATCGAATCATGAATCATGAATTGAATCATGAATTGAATCATGAATCATGAATCATGAATCATGAATCGTATCATGAATCATGAATCATGAATCATGAATCATGAATTGAATCATGAATCATGAATCATGGATTGAATCATGAATCATGAATCATGAATCATGAATCTTGAATCATGAATTGAATCATGAATCATGAATCATGAATTGAATCATGAATCAAGAATCATGAATCATGAATCATGAATTGAATCATGAATCATGAATCATGAATCATGAATTGAATCATGAATCATGAATCATGAATTAAATCCTGAATCATAAAGTGAATCATGAATAAATCATGAATCATGAATCATGAATCATAAAATGAACCATGAATCATGAATCATGAAGTGAAACATGAATTGAATCATGAATAATGATTCATGAATTTGAATCATGAATTATAAATTAAATCATGAATCATGAATCATAAATCGAATCATGAATCATGAATAATGAAACGAATCATGAATCATGAATTGAATCATGAATCATGAATCATGAATTGAATCATGAATCATGAATCGAATCATGAATCATGAATCATGAATTGAATCATGAATCATGAATCGAATCAAGAATCATGAATCATGAATTGAATCATGAATCATGAATTGAATCATGAATCATGAATCGAATCATGAATCATGAATTGAATCATGAATCGAATCATGAATCATGAATCATGAATTGTATCATGAATCATGAATCATGAATCATGAATCATGAATCATGAATTGAATTATGAATCATGAATCATGAATTGAATCATGAATCAAGAATCATGAATCATGAATCATGAATTGAATCATGAATCATGAATCATGAATTAAATCCTGAATCATAAAGTGAATCATGAATTGAATCATGAATCATGAATCATGAATCATAAATTGAACCATGAATCATGAATCATGAAGTGAAACATGAATTGAATCATGAATCATGAATCATGAATTGAATAATGAATCATGAATCATGAATCAAATCATGAATCATGAGTCAAGAATCATGAATCGAATCATGAATCATGAATCATGAATTGAATCATGAATCATGAATCATGAATCATGAATTAAATCATGAATCATGAATCCTGAATTGAATCATGAATCATGAATCTTGAATCATGAATCATAAATTGAATCATGAATCATGAATCATGAATCATGAATCATGAATTGAATCATGAATCATGAATCATGAATCGAATCATGAATCATGAATTGAATCATGAATTGAATCATGAATCATGAATCATGAATCATGAATTGAATCATGAATCATGAATCGAATCATGAATCATGAATCATGAATCGAATCATGAATCATGAATCGAATCATGAATCATGAATCATGAATAGAATCATGAATCAAGAATCATGAATCAAATCATGAATCATGAATCGAATCATGAATCATGAATCGAATCATGAATCATGAATCATGAATTGAATCATGAATCATGAATCATGAATCATGAATCGTATCATGAATCATGAATCATGAATCATGAATTGAATCATGAATCATGAATCATGGATTGAATCATGAATCATGAATCATGAATCATGAATCTTGAATCATGAATTGAATCATGAATCATGAATCATGAATTGAATCATGAATCAAGAATCATGAATCATGAATCATGAATTGAATCATGAATCATGAATCATGAATCATGAATTGAATCATGAATCATGAATCATGAATTGAATCATGAATCATGAATCATGAATCATAAATTGAATCATGAATCATGAAGTGAGTCATGAATTGAATCATGAATCATGATTCAAAAATTGAATCATGAATTGAATCATGAATTGAATCATGAATTATGAATCATGAATTGAATCATGAATTGAATCATGAATTATGAATCATGAATTGAATCATGAATCATGAATCATGAATCATGAATTGAGTCATGAATCATGAATCATGAATCATAAATTGAACCATGAATCATGAATCATGAAGTGAAACATGAATTGAATCATGAATCATGAATTGAATCATTTATCATGAATCATGAATTGAATCATGAATCATGAATCATGAATTAAATCCTGAATCATAAATTGAATTATGAATTGAATCATGAATCATGAATCATAAATTGAATCATGAATCATGAAGTGAATCATGAATTGAATCATTTATCATGATTCATAAATTGAATCATGAATTGAATCATGAATTATAAATTAAATCATGAATCATGAATTATGAATCATGAATTGAATCATGAATTATGAATCATGAATTGAATAATGAATCATGAATCATGAATCATGAATTGAATCATGAATCATGAATCATGAATCATAAATTGAACCATGAATCATGAATCATGAAGTGAAACATGATTGAATCATGAATCATGATTCATGAATTGAATCATGAATTGAATCATGAATTATAAATTAAATCATGAATCATGAATCATGAATCATAAATCGAATCATGAATCATGAATCATGAATCGAATCATGAATCATGAATCATGAATTGAATCATGAATCATGAATCGAACCATGAATCATGAATCATGAATTGAATCATGAATCATGAATCATGAATCATGAATCATGAATTGAATCATGAATCATGAATCGAATCATGAATCATGAATTGAATCATGAATCGAATCATGAATCATGAATTGAATCATGAATCATGATTCATGAATTGAATCATGAATTGAATCATGAATTATAAATTAAATCATGAATCATGAATCATGAATCATAAATCGAATCATGAATCATGAATCATGAATCGAATCATGAATCATGAATCATGAATTGAATCATGAATCATGAATCGAATCATGAATCATGAATCATGAATTGAATCATGAATCATGAATCATGAATCATGAATCATGAATTGAATCATGAATCATGAATCGAATCATGAATCATGAATTGAATCATGAATCGAATCATGAATCATGAATCATGATTGTATCATGAATCATGAATCGAATCATGAATCTTGAATCATGAATCGAATCATGAATCATGAATTGAATCATGAATCGAATCATGAATCATGAATCATGAATTGTATCATGAATCATGAATCGAATCATGAATCTTGAATCATGAATTGAATCATGAATCGAATCATGAATCATGAATTGGAATCATGAATCATGAATCATGAATCATGAATTGAATCATGAATCATGAATCATGAATCGAATCATGAATCTTGAATCATGAATTGAATCATGAATCGAATCATGAATCATGAAATGAATCAAGAATCATGAATCATGAATCGAATCATGAATCATGAATCATGAATCAAGAATCATGAATCGAATCATGAATCATGAATCATGAATCATGAATCATGAATCGATCAATCATGAATCATGAATCATGAATCATGAATCATGAATTGAATCATGAATCATGAGTCATGAATCATGAATCAGGAATCATGAATCATGAATTGAATCATGAATCATGAATCATGAATCATGAATTGAATCATATATCATGAATCATGAATTGAATCATGAATCATGAATCAGGAATCATGAATTAAATCCTGAATCATAAATTGAATTATGAATTGAATCATGAATCATGAATCATGAATCATAAATTGAATCATGAATCATGAAGTGAATCATGAATTGAATCATGAATCATGATTCATAAATTGAATCATGAATTGAATCATGAATTATAAATTAAATCATGAATCTTGATTGAATTATGAATTGAATCATGAATTATGAATCATGAATTGAATCATGAATCATGAATCATGAATTGAATCATGAATCATGAATCATGAATTGAATCATGAATCATGGAATTGAATCATGAATCATGAATTGAATCATGAATCATGAATCTTGAATTGAATCATGAATTGAATTATGAATCATGAATCATGAATTGAATCATGAATCATGAATCATGAATCATGAATTTAATCATGAATCATGAATCATGAATTGAATCATGAATCATGAATCATGAATCATGAATTGAATCATTTATCATGAATCATGAATTGAATCATGAATCATGAATCATGAATTAAATCCTGAATCATAAATTGAATTATGAATTGAATCATGAATCATGAATCATAAATTGAATCATGAATCATGAAGTGAATCATGAATTGAATCATGAATCATGATTCATAAATTGAATCATGAATTGAATCATGAATTATAAATTAAATCATGAATCATGAATTGAATCATGAATCATGAATTGAATCATGAATCATGAATCATGAATCATGAATTAAATCATGAATCATGAATCATGAATTGAATCATGAAATCATGAATCTTGAATCATGAATCATGAATTGAATAATGAATCATGAATCATGAATCATGAATCATGAATCATGAATCATGAATCATGAATTGAATCATGAATCATGAATCATGAATCGAATCAGGAATCATGAATTGAATCATGAATTGAATCATGAATCATGAATCATGAATTGAATCATGAATCATGAATCATGAATCGAATCATGAATCTTGAATCATGAATTGAATCATGAATCGAATCATGAATCATGAAATGAATCATGAATCATGAATCATGAATCGAATCATGAATCATGAATCATGAATCATGAATCATGATCGAATCATGAATCATGAATCATGAATCATGAATCATGAATTGAATCATGAATCATGAATCATGAATTGAATCATGAATTCATGAATCATGAATCATGAATTGAATCATGAATCATGAATTGAATCATGAATCATGAATCATGAATCATGAATTGAATCATGAATCATGAATCATGAATTAAATCATGAATCATGAATCATAAATTGAATCATGAATCATGAAGTGAATCATGAATTGAATCATGAATCATGATTCAAAAATTGAATCATGAATTGAATCATGAATTGAATCATGAATTATGAATCATGAATTGAATCATGAATTGAATCATGAATTATGAATCATGAATTGAATCATGAATCATGAATCATGAATCATGAATTGAGTCATGAATCATGAATCATGAATCATAAATTGAACCATGAATCATGAATCATGAAGTGAAACATGAATTGAATCATGAATCATGAATCATGATTGAATCATTTATCATGAATCATGAATTGAATCAATGAATCATGAATCATGAATTAAATCCTGAATCATAAATTGAATTATGAATTGAATCATGAATCATGAATCATAAATTGAATCATGAATCATGAAGTGAATCATGAATTGAATCATTTATCATGATTCATAAATTGAATCATGAATTGAATCATGAATTATAAATTAAATCATGAATCATGAATTGAATCATGAATTGAATCATGAATTATGAATCATGAATTGAATAATGAATCATGAATCATGAATCATGAATTGAATCATGAATCATGAATCATGAATCATAAATTGAACCATGAATCATGAATCATGAAGTGAAACATGAATTGAATCATGAATCATGATTCATGAATTGAATCATGAATTGAATCATGAATTATAAATTAAATCATGAATCATGAATCATGAATCATAAATCGAATCATGAATCATGAATCATGAATCGAATCATGAATCATGAATCATGAATTGAATCATGAATCATGAATCGAATCATGAATCATGAATTGAATCATGAATCATGAATCATGAATCATGAATCATGAATTGAATCATGAATCATGAATCGAATCATGAATCATGAATTGAATCATGAATCGAATCATGAATCATGAATCATGAATCATAAATTGAACCATGAATCATGAATCATGAAGTGAAACATGAATTGAATCATGAATCATGAATCATGAATTGAATCATTTATCATGAATCATGAATTGAATCATGAATCATGAATCATGAATCATGAATTGAATCATTTATCATGAATCATGAATTGAATCATGAATCATGAATCATGAATTAAATCCTGAATCATAAATTGAATTATGAATTGAATCATGAATCATGAATCATGAATCATAAATTGAATCATGAATCATGAAGTGAATCATGAATTGAATCATTTATCATGATTCATAAATTGAATCATGAATTGAATCATGAATTATAAATTAAATCATGAATCATGAATTGAATCATGAATTGAATCATGAATTATGAATCATGAATTGAATCATGAATCATGAATCATGAATCATGAATTGAATCATGAATCATGAATCATGAATCATAAATTGAACCATGAATCATGAATCATGAAGTGAAACATGAATTGAATCATGAATCATGATTCATGAATTGAATCATGAATTGAATCATGAATTATAAATTAAATCATGAATCATGAATCATGAATCATAAATCGAATCATGAATCATGAATCATGAATCGAATCATGAATCATGAATCATGAATTGAATCATGAATCATGAATCGAATCATGAATCATGAATCATGAATCATGAATTGAATCATGAATCATGAATCATGAATTGAATCAGGAATCATGAATCATGAATCATGAATCATGAATCATGAATTGAATCATGAATCATGAATTGAATCATGAATCATGAATTATGAATCATGAATTGAATCATTTATCATGAATTATGAATTGAATCATGAATCATGAATCATAAATCATGAATGAAATCCTGAATCATAAATTGAATTATGAATTGAATCATGAATCATGAATCATGAATCATAAATTGAATCATGAATCATGAAGTGAATCATGAATTGAATCATGAATCATGATTCAAAAATTGAATCATGAATTGAATCATGAATTGAATCATGAATTATGAATCATGAATTGAATCATGAATTGAATCATGAATTATGAATCATGAATTGAATCATGAATCATGAATCATGAATCATGAATTGAGTCATGAATCATGAATCATGAATCATAAATTGAACCATGAATCATGAATCATGAAGTGAAACATGAATTGAATCATGAATCATGAATCATGAATTAAATCATTTATCATGAATCATGAATTGAATCATGAATCATGAATCATGAATTAAATCCTGAATCATAAATTGAATTATGAATTGAATCATGAATCATGAATCATAAATTGAATCATGAATCATGAAGTGAATCATGAATTGAATCATTTATCATGATTCATAAATTGAATCATGAATTGAATCATGAATTATAAATTAAATCATGAATCATGAATTGAATCATGAATTGAATCATGAATTATGAATCATGAATGAATATGATCATTGAATCATGAATCATGAATTGAATCATGAATCATGAATCATGAATCATAAATTGAACCATGAATCATGAATCATGAAGTGAAACATGAATTGAATTATGAATCATGATTCATGAATTGAATCATGAATTGAATCATGAATTATAAATTAAATCATGAATCATGAATCATGAATCATAAATCGAATCATGAATCATGAATCATGAATCGAATCATGAATCATGAATCATGAATTGAATCATGAATCATGAATCGAACCATGAATCATGAATCATGAATTGAATCATGAATCATGAATCATGAATCATGAATCATGAATTGAATCATGAATCATGAATCGAATCATGAATCATGAATTGAATCATGAATCGAATCATGAATCATGAATCATGAATTGAATCATGAATCATGATTCATGAATTGAATCATGAATTGAATCATGAATTATAAATTAAATCATGAATCATGAATCATGAATCATAAATCGAATCATGAATCATGAATCATGAATCGAATCATGAATCATGAATCATGAATTGAATCATGAATCATGAATCGAATCATGAATCATGAATCATGAATTGAATCATGAATCATGAATCATGAATCATGAATTGAATCATGAATCATGAATCGAATCATGAATTATGAATTGAATCATGAATCGAATCATGAATCATGAATCATGAATTCTATCATGAATCATGAATCGAATCATGAATCTTGAATCATGAATCGAATCATGAATCATGAATTGAATCATGAATCGAATCATGAATCATGAATCATGAATTGTATCATGAATCATGAATCGAATCATGAATCTTGAATCATGAATTGAATCATGAATCGAATCATGAATCATGAATTGAATCATGAATCATGAATCATGAATCATGAATCATGAATCATGAATTGAATCATGAATCATGAATCATGAATCGAATCATGAATCTTGAATCATGAATTGAATCATGAATCGAATCATGAATCATGAAATGAATCATGAATCATGAATCTTGAATCATGAATTGAATCATGAATCATGAATCGAATCATGAATCGTGAATCATGAATCATGAATCATGAATTGAATCATGAATCATGAATCATGAATTGAATCAGGAATCAAGAATCATGAATCATGAATCATGAATCATGAATCATGAATTGAATCATGAATCATGAATCATGAATCATGAATTGAATCATGAATCATGAATCATGAATTGAATCAGGAATCATGAATCATGAATCATGAATCATGAATCATGAATCATGAATTGAATCATGAATCATGAATCATGAATCATGAATTGAATCATTTATCATGAATCATGAATTGAATCATGAATCATGAATCATAAATCATGAATGAAATCCTGAATCATAAATTGAATTATGAATTGAATCATGAATCATGAATCATGAATCATAAATTGAATCATGAATCATGAAGTGAATCATGAATTGAATCATGAATCATGATTCAAAAATTGAATCATGAATTGAATCATGAATTGAATCATGAATTATGAATCATGAATTGAATCATGAATTGAATCATGAATTATGAATCATGAATTGAATGATGAATCATGAATCATGAATCATGAATTGAATCATGAATCATGAATCATGAATCATAAATTGAACCATGAATCATGAATCATAAAGTGAAACATGAATTGAATCATGAATCATGAATCATGAATTGAATCATTTATCATGAATCATGAATTGAATCATGAATCATGAATCATGAATCATGAATTGAATCATTTATCATGAATCATGAATTGAATCATGAATCATGAATCATGAATTAAATCCTGAATCATAAATTGAATTATGAATTGAATCATGAATCATGAATCATGAATCATAAATTGAATCATGAATCATGAAGTGAATCATTAATTGAATCATTTATCATGATTCATAAATTGAATCATGAATTGAATCATGAATTATAAATTAAATCATGAATCATGAATTGAATCATGAATTGAATCATGAATTATGAATCATGAATTGAATCATGAATCATGAATCATGAATCATGAATTGAATCATGAATCATGAATCATGAATCATAAATTGAACCATGAATCATGAATCATGAAGTGAAACATGAATTGAATCATGAATCATGATTCATGAATTGAATCATGAATTGAATCATGAATTATAAATTAAATCATGAATCATGAATCATGAATCATAAATCGAATCATGAATCATGAATCATGAATCGAATCATGAATCATGAATCATGAATTGAATCATGAATCATGAATCGAATCATGAATCATGAATCATGAATTGAATCATGAATCATGAATCATGAATCATGAATCATGAATTGAATCATGAATCATGAATCGAATCATGAATCATGAATTGAATCATGAATCGAATCATGAATCATGAATCATGAATTGTATCATGAATCATGAATCGAATCATGAATCTTGAATCATGAATCGAATCATGAATCATAATTTGAATCATGAATCGAATCATGAATCATGAATCATGAATTGTATCATGAATCATGAATCGAATCATGAATCTTGATTCATGAATTGAATCATGAATCGAATCATGAATCATGAATTGAATCATGAATCATGAATCATGAATCATGAATCATGAATTGAATCATGAATCATGAATCATGAATTGAATCATGAATCTTGAATCATGAATTGAATCATGAATCGAATCATGAATCATGAAATGATTCATGAATCATGAATCATGAATCGAATCATGAATCATGAATCATGAATCAAGAATCATGAATCGAATCATGAATCATGAATCATGAATCATGAATTGAATCATGAATCATGAATCATGAATCATGAGTCATGAATCATGAATCAGGAATCATGAATCATGAATTGAATCATGAATCATGAATCATGAATCATGAATTGAATCATATATCATGAATCATGAATTGAATCATGAATCATGAATCATGAATCATGAATTAAATCCTGAATCATAAATTGAATTATGAATTGAATCATGAATCATGAATCATGAATCATAAATTGAATCATGAATCATGAAGTGAATCATGAATTGAATCATGAATCATGATTCATAAATTGAATCATGAATTGAATCATGAATCATGAATCATGAATTGAATCATGAATCATGAATCATGAATCATGAATTGAATCATGAATCATGAATCATGAATTGAATCATAATTCGAATCATGAATCATGAATTGAATCATGAATCATGAATCATAAATTGAATCATGAATCATGAATTGAATCATGAATCATGAATTGAATCATGAATTGAATTATGAATCATGAATCAAGAATTGAATCATGAATCATGAATCATGAATCAAGAATTGAATCATGAATCATGAATCATGAATCATGAATTGAATCATGAATCATGAATCATGAATCGTATTATGAATCATGAGTCAAGAATCATGAATCGAATCATGAATCGAATCATGAATCATGAATCATGAATCATGAATCATGAATTGAATCATGATTCATGAATTGAATCATGAATCATGAATCATGAATCATGAATCATGAATTAAATCATGAATCATGAATCATGAATTGAATCATGAATCATGAATCATGAATCATGAATCATGAATCATGAAACATGAATTGAATCATGAATCATGAATCATGAATCGAATCAGGAATCATGAATTGAATTATGAATCATGAATCATGAATCGAATCAGGAATCATGAATTGAATCATGAATCGAATCATGAATCATGAATCAAGAATCATGAATCGAATCATGAATCATGAATCGAATCATGAATCATGAATCATGAATTGAATCATGAATCAAGAATCATGAATCGAATCATGAATCATGAATCGAATCATGAATCATGAATCATGAATTGAATCATGAATCATGAATCGAATCATGAATCATGAATCATGAATTGAGTCATGAATCAAGAATCATGAATCGAATCATGAATCATGAATCGAATCATGAATCATGAATCATGAATTGAATCATGAATCATGAATCATGAATCATGAATCGTATCATGAATCATGAATCATGAATCATGAATTGAATCATGAATCATGAATCATGGATTGAATCATGAATCATGAATCATGAATCATGAATCATGAATTGAATTATGAATCATGAATCATGAATTGAATCATGAATCAAGAATCATGAATCATGAATCATGAATCATGAATTGAATCATGAATCATGAATCATGAATTGAATCATGAATCATGAATCATGAATTAAATCCTGAATCATAAAGTGAATCATGAATTGAATCATGAATCATGAATCATAAATTGAACCATGAATCATGAATCATGAAGTGAAACATGAATTGAATCATGAATCATGAATCATGAATTGAATAATGAATCATGAATCATGAATCAAATCATGAATCATGAGTCAAGAATCATGAATCGAATCATGAATCATGAATCATGAATTGAATCATGAATCATGAATCATGAATCATGAATTAAATCATGAATTCATGAATCCTGAATTGAATCATGAATCATGAATCTTGAATCATGAATCATAAATTGAATCATGAATCATGAATCATGAATCATGAATCATGAATTGAATCATGAATCATGAATCATGAATCGAATCATGAATCATGAATTGAATCATGAATTGAATCATGAATCATGAATCATGAATCGTATCATGAATCATGAATCATGAATCATGAATCATGAATTGAATCATGAATCATGAATCATGGATTGAATCATGAATCATGAATCATGAATCTTGAATCATGAATTGAATCATGAATCATGAATCATGAATTGAATCATGAATCAAGAATCATGAATCATGAATTGAATCATGAATCATGAATCATGAATCATGAATCATGAATTGAATCATGAATCATGAATCATGAATTAAATCCTGAATCATAAAGTGAATCATGAATAAATCATGAATCATGAATCATGAATCATAAAATGAACCATGAATCATGAATCATGAAGTGAAACATGAATTGAATCATGAATAATGATTCATGAATTTGAATCATGAATTATAAATTAAATCATGAATCATGAATCATAAATCGAATCATGAATCATGAATAATGAAACGAATCATGAATCATGAATTGAATCATGAATCATGAATCATGAATTGAATCATGAATCATGAATCGAATCATGAATCATGAATCATGAATTGAATCATGAATCATGAATCGAATCAAGAATCATGAATCATGAATTGAATCATGAATCATGAATTGAATCATGAATCATGAATCGAATCATGAATCATGAATTGAATCATGAATCGAATCATGAATCATGAATCATGAATTGTATCATGAATCATGAATCATGAATCATGAATCATGAATCATGAATTGAATTATGAATCATGAATCATGAATTGAATCATGAATCAAGAATCATGAATCATGAATCATGAATTGAATCATGAATCATGAATCATGAATTAAATCCTGAATCATAAAGTGAATCATGAATTGAATCATGAATCATGAATCATGAATCATAAATTGAACCATGAATCATGAATCATGAAGTGAAACATGAATTGAATCATGAATCATGAATCATGAATTGAATAATGAATCATGAATCATGAATCAAATCATGAATCATGAGTCAAGAATCATGAATCGAATCATGAATCATGAATCATGAATTGAATCATGAATCATGAATCATGAATCATGAATTAAATCATGAATCATGAATCCTGAATTGAATCATGAATCATGAATCTTGAATCATGAATCATAAATTGAATCATGAATCATGAATCATGAATCATGAATCATGAATTGAATCATGAATCATGAATCATGAATCGAATCATGAATCATGAATTGAATCATGAATTGAATCATGAATCATGAATCATGAATCATGAATTGAATCATGAATCATGAATCGAATCATGAATCATGAATCATGAATCGAATCATGAATCATGAATCGAATCATGAATCATGAATCATGAATAGAATCATGAATCAAGAATCATGAATCAAATCATGAATCATGAATCGAATCATGAATCATGAATCGAATCATGAATCATGAATCATGAATTGAATCATGAATCATGAATCATGAATCATGAATCGTATCATGAATCATGAATCATGAATCATGAATTGAATCATGAATCATGAATCATGGATTGAATCATGAATCATGAATCATGAATCATGAATCTTGAATCATGAATTGAATCATGAATCATGAATCATGAATTGAATCATGAATCAAGAATCATGAATCATGAATCATGAATTGAATCATGAATCATGAATCATGAATCATGAATTGAATCATGAATCATGAATCATGAATTAAATCCTGAATCATAAAGTGAATCATGAATAAATCATGAATCATGAATCATGGAATCATGAATCGAATCATGAATCATGAATCATGAATTGAATCATGAATCATGAATCATGAATCATGAATCGTATCATGAATCATGAATTGAATCATGAATCATGAATCATGGATTGAATCATGAATCATGAATCATGAATCATGAATCTTGAATCATGAATTGAATCATGAATCATGAATCATGAATTGAATCATGAATCAAGAATCATGAATCATGAATTGAATCATGAATCATGAATCATGAATTAAATCCTGAATCATAAAGTGAATCATGAATAAATCATGAATCATGAATCATGAATCATAAATTGAACCATGAATCATGAATCATGAAGTGAAACATGAATTCAATCATGAATTATAAATTAAATCATGAATCATGAATCATAAATCGAATCATGAATCATGTATAATGAAACGAATCATGAATCATGAATTGAATCATGAATCATGAATCATGAATTGAATCATGAATCATGAATCGAATCATGAATCATGAATCATGAATTGAATCATGAATCATGAATCGAATCAAGAATCATGAATCATGAATTGAATCATGAATCATGAATTGAATCATGAATCATGAATCGAATCATGAATCATGAATTGAATCATGAATCGAATCATGAATCATGAATCATGAATTGTATCATGAATCATGAATCGAATCATGAATCTTGAATGATGAATTGAATCATGAATTGAATCATGAATCATGATTGAATCATGAATCATGAATC
The DNA here is from genome assembly GCF_038048845.1 of Mixophyes fleayi. Classification (NCBI taxonomy): domain Eukaryota; kingdom Metazoa; phylum Chordata; class Amphibia; order Anura; family Limnodynastidae; genus Mixophyes; species Mixophyes fleayi. The sequence continues at coordinate 32,220 of NW_027446038.1, forward strand.
ATGAATCATGAATCTTGAATCATGAATTGAATCATGAATCGAATCATAAATCATGAATTGAATCATGAATCATGAATCATGAATCATGAATCATGAATCATGAATTGAATCATGAATCATGAATCATGAATCGAATCATGAATCTTGAATCATGAATTGAATCATGAATCGAATCATGAATCATGAAATGAATCATGAATCATGAATCATGAATCGAATCATGAATCATGAATCATGAATCATGAATCATGAATCATGAATTGAATCATGAATCATGAATCATGAATCATGAATCATGAATCATGAATTGAATCATGAATCATGAATCATGAATCATGAATTGAATCATGAATCATGAATCATGAATTGAATCATGAATCATGAATCATGAATCATGAATCATGAATCATGAATTGAATCATGAATCATTAATCATGAATTATGAATTGAATCATTTATCATGAATCATGAATTGAATCATGAATCATGAATCATAAATCATGAATGAAATCCTGAATCATAAATTGAATTATGAATTGAATCATGAATCATGAATCATAAATTGAATCATGAATCATGAAGTGAATCATGAATTGAATCATGAATCATGATTCAAAAATTGAATCATGAATTGAATCATGAATTGAATCATGAATTATGAATCATGAATTGAATCATGAATTGAATCATGAATCATGAATCATGAATCATGAATTGAATCATGAATCATGAATCATAAATTGAACCATGAATCATGAATCATGAAGTGAAACATGAATTGAATCATGAATCATGAATCATGAATTGAATCATTTATCATGAATCATGAATTGAATCATGAATCATGAATCATGAATTGAATCATTTATAATGAATCATGAATTGAATCATGAATCATGAATCATGAATTAAATCCTGAATCATAAATTGAATTATGAATTGAATCATGAATCATGAATCATGAATCATAAATTGAATCATGAATCATGAAGTGAATCATGAATTGAATCATTTATCATGATTCATAAATTGAAATCATGGATTGAATCATGAATTATAAATTAAATCATGAATCATGAATTGAATCATGAATTGAATCATGAATTATGAATCATGAATTGAATCATGAATCATGAATCATGAATCATGAATTGAATCATGAATCATGAATCATGAATCATAAATTGAACCATGAATCATGAATCATGAAGTGAAACATGAATTGAATCATGAATCATGATTCATGAATTGAATCATGAATTGAATCATGAATCATGAAATGAATCATGAATCATGAATCATGAATCGAATCATGAATCATGAATCATGAATCATGAATCATGAATTGAATCATGAATCATGAATCATGAATTGAATCAGGAATCATGAATCATGAATCATGAATCATGAATCATGAATCATGAATTGAATCATGAATCATGAATCATGAATCATGAATTAAATCCTGAATCATAAATTGAATTATGAATTGAATCATGAATCATGAATCATGAATCATAAATTGAATCATGAATCATGAAGTGAATCATGAATTGAATCATTTATCATGATTCATAAATTGAATCATGAATTGAATCATGAATTATAAATTAAATCATGAATCATGAATTGAATCATGAATTGAATCATGAATTATGAATCATGAATTGAATCATGAATCATGAATCATGAATCATGAATTGAATCATGAATCATGAATTGAATCATGAATCATGAATCATGAATCATAAATTGAACCATGAATCATGAATCATGAAGTGAAACATGAATTGAATCATGAATCATGATTCATGAATTGAATCATGAATTGAATCATGAATCATTAAATGAATCATGAATCATGAATCATGAATCGAATCATGAATCATGAATCATGAATCATGAATCATGAATCATGAATTGAATCATGAATCATGAATCATGAATTGAATCAGGAATCATGAATCATGAATCATGAATCATGAATCATGAATCATGAATTGAATCATGAATCATGAATCATGAATCATGAATTGAATCATGAATCATGAATCATGAATTGAATCAGGAATCATGAATCATGAATCATGAATCATGAATCATGAATCATGAATTGAATCATGAATCATGAATCATGAATTATGAATTGAATCATTTATCATGAATCATGAATTGAATCATGAATCATGAATCATAAATCATGAATGAAATCCTGAATCATAAATTGAATTATGAATTGAATCATGAATCATGAATCATGAATCATAAATTGAATCATGAATCATGAAGTGAATCATGAATTGAATCATGAATCATGATTCAAAAATTGAATCATGAATTGAATCATGAATTGAATCATGAATTATGAATCATGAATTGAATCATGAATTGAATCATGAATCATGAATCATGAATCATGAATCATGAATTGAATCATGAATCATGAATCATGAATCATAAATTGAACCATGAATCATGAATCATGAATTGAATCATTTATCATGAATCATGTATTGAATCATGAATCATGAATCATGAATTAAATCCTGAATCATAAATTGAATTATGAATTGAATCATGAATCATGAATCATGAATCATAAATTGAATCATGAATCATGAAGTGAATCATGAATTGAATCATTTATCATGAATCATGAATTGAATCATGAATCATGAATCGAATCATGAATCATGAATCATGAATTGAATCATGAATCATGAATCGAATCAAGAATCATGAATCATGAATTGAATCATGAATCATGAATTGAATCATGAATCATGAATCGAATCATGAATCATGAATTGAATCATGAATCGAATCATGAATCATGAATCATGAATTGTATCATGAATCATGAATCGAATCATGAATCTTGAATCATGAATTGAATCATGAATTGAATCATGAATCATGAATTGAATCATGAATCATGAATTGAATCATGAATCATGAATCATGAATTGAATCATGAATCATGAATCGAATCATGAATCATGAATCATGAATTGAATCATGAATCATGAATCGAATCAAGAATCATGAATCATGAATTGAATCATGAATCATGAATTGAATCATGAATCATGAATCGAATCATGAATCATGAATTGAATCATGAATCATGAATTGAATCATGAATCATGAATCGAATCATGAATCATGAATTGAATCATGAATCGAATCATGAATCATGAATCATGAATTGTATCATGAATCATGAATCGAATCATGAATCTTGAATCATGAATTGAATCATGAATTGAATCATGTATAATGAAACGAATCATGAATCATGAATTGAATCATGAATCATGAATCATGAATTGAATCATGAATCATGAATCGAATCATGAATCATGAATCATGAATTGAATCATGAATCATGAATCGAATCAAGAATCATGAATCATGAATTGAATCATGAATCATGAATTGAATCATGAATCATGAATCGAATCATGAATCATGAATTGAATCATGAATCGAATCATGAATCATGAATCATGAATTGTATCATGAATCATGAATCGAATCATGAATCTTGAATCATGAATTGAATCATGAATTGAATCATGAATCATGAATTGAATCATGAATCATGAATCATGAATCATGAATCTTGAATCATGAATTGAATCATGAATCGAATCATGAATCATGAATTGAATCATGAATCATGAATCATGAATCATGAATCATGAATCACAAATCATGAATCATGAATCATGAATTGAATCATGAATTGAATCATGAATCATGATTCAAAAATTGAATCATGAATTGAATCATGAATTGAATCATGAATTATGAATCATGATTGAATCATGAATTGAATCATGAATCATGAATCATGAATCATGAATTGAATCATGAATCATGAATCATAATTGAACCATGAATCATGAATCATGAAGAGAAACATGAATTGAATCATGAATCATGAATCATGAATTGAATCATTTATCATGAATCATGAATTGAATCATGAATCATGAATTGAATCATTTATCATGAATCATGAATTGAATCATGAATTATGAATCATGAATTAAATCCTGAATCATAAATTGAATTATGAATTGAATCATGAATCATGAATCATGAATCATAAATTGAATCATGAATCATGAAGTGAATCATGAATTGAATCATTTATCATGATTCATAAATTGAATCATGAATTGAATCATGAATTATAAATTAAATCATGAATCATGAATTGAATCATGAATTGAATCATGAATTATGAATCATGAATTGAATCATGAATCATGAATCATGAATCATGAATTGAATCATGAATCATGAATTGAATCATGAATCATGAATCATGAATCATAAATTGAACCATGAATCATGAATCATGAAGTGAAACATGAATTGAATCATGAATCATGATTCATGAATTGAATCATGAATCATGAAATGAATCATGAATCATGAATCATGAATCGAATCATGAATCATGAATCATGAATCATGAATCATGAATCATGAATTGAATCATGAATCATGAATCATGAATTGAATCAGGAATCATGAATCATGAATCATGAATCATGAATCATGAATCATGAATTGAATCATTTATCATGAATCATGAATTGAATCATGAATCATGAATCATAAATCATGAATGAAATCCTGAATCATAAATTGAATTATGAATTGAATCATGAATCATGAATCATGAATCATAAATTGAATCATGAATCATGAAGTGAATCATGAATTGAATCATGAATCATGATTCAAAAATTGAATCATGAATTGAATCATGAATTGAATCATGAATTATGAATCATGAATTGAAGCATGAATTGAATCATGAATCATGAATCATGAATCATGAATCATGAATCATGAATCATGAATTGAATCATGAATCATGAATCATAATTGAACCATGAATCATGAATCATGAAGTGAAACATGAATTGAATCATAAATCATGAATCATGAATTGAATCATTTATCATGAATCATGAATTGAATCATGAATCATGAATCATGAATTGAATCATTTATCATGAATCATGAATTGAATCATGAATCATGAATCATGAATTAAATCCTGAATCATAAATTGAATTATGAATTGAATCATGAATCATGAATCATGAATCATAAATTGAATCATGAATCATGAAGTGAATCATGAATGAATCATTTATCATGATTCATAAATTGAATCATGAATTGAATCATGAATTATAAATTAAATCATGAATCATGAATCATAAATCGAATCATGAATCATGTATAATGAAACGAATCATGAATCATGAATTGAATCATGAATCATGAATCATGAATTGAATCATGAATCATGAATCGAATCATGAATCATGAATCATGAATTGAATCATGAATCATGAATCGAATCAAGAATCATGAATCATGTATTGAATCATGAATCATGAATTGAATCATGAATCATGAATCGAATCATGAATCATGAATTGAATCATGAATCGAATCATGAATCATGAATCATGAATTGTATCATGAATCATGAATCGAATCATGAATCTTGAATCATGAATTGAATCATGAATTGAATCATGAATCATGAATTGAATCATGAATCATGAATCATGAATCATGAATCTTGAATCATGAATTGAATCATGAATCGAATCATGAATCATGAATTGAATCATGAATCATGAATCATGAATCATGAATCATGAATCATGAATCATGAATCATGAATCATGAATTGAATCATGAATCATGAATCATGAATCGAATCATGAATCTTGAATCATGAATTGAATCATGAATCGAATCATGAATCATGAAATGAATCATGAATCATGAATCATGAATCGAATCATGAATCATGAATCATGAATCATGAATCATGAATCATGAATTGAATCATGAATCATGAATCATGAATTGAATCAGGAATCATGAATCATGAATCATGAATCATGAATCATGAATCATGAATCATGAATTGAATCATGAATCATGAATCATGAATTATGAATTGAATCATTTATCATGAATCATGAATTGAATCATGAATCATGAATCATAAATCATGAATGAAATCCTGAATCATAAATTGAATTATGAATTGAATCATGAATCATGAATCATAAATTGAATCATGAATCATGAAGTGAATCATGAATTGAATCATGAATCATGATTCAAAAATTGAATCATGAATTGAATCATGAATTGAATCATGAATTATGAATCATGAATTGAATCATGAATTGAATCATGAATCATGAATCATGAATCATGAATTGAATCATGAATCATGAATCATAAATTGAACCATGAATCATGAATCATGAAGTGAAACATGAATTGAATCATGAATCATGAATCATGAATTGAATCATTTATCATGAATCATGAATTGAATCATGAATCATGAATCATGAATTGAATCATTTATAATGAATCATGAATTGAATCATGAATCATGAATCATGAATTAAATCCTGAATCATAAATTGAATTATGAATTGAATCATGAATCATGAATCATGAATCATAAATTGAATCATGAATCATGAAGTGAATCATGAATTGAATCATTTATCATGATTCATAAATTGAATCATGAATTGAATCATGAATTATAAATTAAATCATGAATCATGAATTGAATCATGAATTGAATCATGAATTATGAATCATGAATTGAATCATGAATCATGAATCATGAATCATGAATTGAATCATGAATCATGAATTGAATCATGAATCATGAATCATGAATCATAAATTGAACCATGAATCATGAATCATGAAGTGAAACATGAATTGAATCATGAATCATGATTCATGAATTGAATCATGAATTGAATCATGAATCATGAAATGAATCATGAATCATGAATCATGAATCGAATCATGAATCATGAATCATGAATCATGAATCATGAATCATGAATTGAATCATGAATCATGAATCATGAATTGAATCAGGAATCATGAATCATGAATCATGAATCATGAATCATGAATCATGAATTGAATCATGAATCATGAATCATGAATTGAATCAGGAATCATAAATCATGAATCATGAATCATAAATCATGAATGAAATCCTGAATCATAAATTGAATTATGAATTGAATCATGAATCATGAATCATGAATCATAAATTGAATCATGAATCATGAAGTGAATCATGAATTGAATCATGAATCATGATTCAAAAATTGAATCATGAATTGAATCATGAATTGAATCATGAATTATGAATCATGAATTGAATCATGAATTAAATCATGAATCATGAATCATGAATCATGAATTGAATCATGAATCATGAATCATAAATTGAACCATGAATCATGAATCATGAAGTGAAACATGAATTGAATCATGAATCATGAATCATGAATTGAATCATTTATCATGAATCATGAATTGAATCATGAATCATGAATCATGAATTGAATCATTTATCATGAATCATGAATTGAATCATGAATTATGAATCATGAATTAAATCCTGAATCATAAATTGAATTATGAATTGAATCATGAATCATGAATCATGAATCATAATTGAATCATGAATCATGAAGTGAATCATGAATTGAATCATTTATCATGATTCATAAATTGAATCATGAATTGAATCATGAATTATAAATTAAATCATGAATCATGAATTGAATCATGAATTGAATCATGAATTATGAATCATGAATTGAATCATGAATCATGAATCATGAATTGAATCATGAATCATGAATTGAATCATGAATCATGAATCATGAATCATAAATTGAACCATGAATCATGAATCATGAAGTGAAACATGAATTGAATCATGAATCATGATTCATGAATTGAATCATGAATTGAATCATGAATCATGAAATGAATCATGAATCATGAATCATGAATCGAATCATGAATCATGAATCATGAATCATGAATCATGAATCATGAATTGAATCATGAATCATGAATCATGAATTGAATCAGGAATCAGGAATCATGAATCATGAATCATGAATCATGAATCATGAATTGAATCATGAATCATGAATCATGAATCATGAATTGAATCATGAATCATGAATCATGAATTGAATCAGGAATCATGAATCATGAATCATGAATCATGAATCATGAATCATGAATTGAATCATGAATCATGAATCATGAATTATGAATTGAATCATTTATCATGAATCATGAATTGAATCATGAATCATGAATCATAAATCATGAATGAAATCCTGAATCATAAATTGAATTATGAATTGAATCATGAATCATGAATCATGAATCATAAATTGAATCATGAATCATGAAGTGAATCATGAATTGAATCATGAATCATGATTCAAAAATTGAATCATGAATTGAATCATGAATTGAATCATGAATTATGAATCATGAATTGAATCATGAATTGAATCATGAATCATGAATCATGAATCATGAATCATGAATCATGAATCATGAATTGAATCATGAATCATGAATCATGAATCATAAATTGAACCATGAATCATGAATCATGAAGTGAAACATGAATTGAATCATAAATCATGAATCATGAATTGAATCATTTATCATGAATCATGAATTGAATCATGAATCATGAATCATGAATTGAATCATTTATCATGAATCATGAATTGAATCATGAATCATGAATCATGAATTAAATCCTGAATCATAAATTGAATTATGAATTGAATCATGAATCATGAATCATGAATCATAAATTGAATCATGAATCATGAAGTGAATCATGAATTGAATCATTTATCATGATTCATAAATTGAATCATGAATTGAATCATGAATTATAAATTAAATCATGAATCATGAATTGAATCATGAATTGAATCATGAATTATGAATCATGAATTGAATCATGAATCATGAATCATGAATCATAAATCGAATCATGAATCATGAATCATGAATCGAATCATGAATCATGAATCATGAATTGAATCATGAATCATGAATCATGAATTGAATCATGAATCATGAATCGAATCATGAATCATGAATTGAATCATGAATCGAATCATGAATCATGAATCATGAATTGTATCATGAATCATGAATCGAATCATGAATCTTGAATCATGAATCGAATCATGAATCATGAATTGAATCATGAATCGAATCATGAATCATGAATCATAATTTGTATCATGAATCATGAATCGAATCATGAATCTTGAATCATGAATTGAATCATGAATCGAATCATGAATCATGAATTGAATCATGAATCATGAATCATGAATCATGAATTGAATCATGAATAATGAATCATGAATCATGAATTGAATCATGAATCATGAATCAAGAATCATGAATCGAATCATGAATCATGAATCATGAATCATGAATCATGAATTGAATCATGAATCATGAATCATGAATCATGAATCATGAATCAGGAATCATGAATCATGAATTGAATCATGAATCATGAATCATGAATTGAATCATATATCATGAATCATGAATTGAATCATGAATCATGAATCATGAATCATGAATCATGAATTAAATCCTGAATCATAAATTGAATTATGAATTGAATCATGAATCATGAATCATGAATCATAAATTGAATCATGAATCATGAAGTGAATCATGAATTGAATCATGAATCATGATTCATAAATTGAATCATGAATTGAATCATGAATTATAAATTAAATCATGAATCTTGAATTGAATCATGAATTGAATCATGAATTATGAATCATGAATTGAATCATGAATCATGAATCATGAATTGAATCATGAATCATGAATCATGAATCATGAATTGAATCATGAATCATGAATCATGAATTGAATCATAATTCGAATCATGAATCATGAATTGAATCATGAATCATGAATCATAAATTGAATCATGAATCATGAATTGAATCATGAATCATGAATCATAAATTGAATCATGAATCATGAATTTAATCATGAATCATGAATTGAATCATGAATCATGAATCTTGAATTGAATCATGAATTGAATTATGAATCATGAATTAGGAATTGAATCATGAATCATGAATCATGAATCGTATCATGAATCATGAGTCAAGAATCATGAATCGAATCATGAATCATGAATCATGAATCATGAATCATGAATTGAATCATGAATCATGAAATGAATCATGAATCATGAATCATGAATCATGAATCATGAATTAAATCATGAATCATGAATCATGAATTGAATCATGAATCATGAATCTTAAATCATGAATCATGAATTGAATCATGAATCATGAATCATGAATCATGAATCATGAATCGAATCATGAATCATGAATCATGAATCGAATCAGGAATCATGAATTGAATCATGAATTGAATCATGAATCATGAATCATGAATTGATTCATGAATCATGAATCGAATCATGAATCATGAATCAAGAATCATGAATCGAATCATGAATCATGAATCGAATCATGAATCATGAATCATGAATTGAATCATGAATCAAGAATCATGAATCGAATCATGAATCATGAATCGACTCATGAATCATGAATCATGAATTGAATCATGAATCAAGAATCATGAATCGAATCATGAATCATGAATCGAATCATGAATCATGAATCATGAATTGAATCATGAATCATGAATCATGAATCATGAATCATGAATTGAATCATGAATCAAGAATCATGAATCGAATCATGAATCATGAATCGAATCATGAATCATGAATCATGAATTGAATCATGAATCATGAATCATGAATCATGAATCGTATCATGAATCATGAATCATGAATCATGAATCATGAATTGAATCATGAATCATGAATCATGGATTGAATCATGAATCATGAATCATAAATCATGAATCATGAATCATGAATTGAATTATGAATCATGAATCATGAATTGAATCATGAATCAAGAATCATGAATCATGAATCATGAATTGAATCATGAATCATGAATCATGAATTGAATCATGAATCATGAATCATGAATTAAATCCTGAATCATAAAGTGAATCATGAATTGAATCATGAATCATGAATCATGAATCATAAATTGAACCATGAATCATGAATCATGAAGTGAAACATGAATTGAATCATGAATCATGATTCATGAATTGAATCATGAATTGAATCATGAATTATAAATTAAATCATGAATCATGAATCATGAATCATAAATCGAATCATGAATCATGAATCATGAATCGAATCATGAATCATGAATCATGAATTGAATCATGAATCATGAATTGAATCATGAATCATGAATCGAATCATGAATCATGAATCATGAATTAAATCATGAATCATGAATTGAATCATGAATCATGAATCGAATCATGAATCATGAATTGAATCATGAATCGAATCATGAATCATTAATCATGAATTGTATCATGAATCATGAATCGAATCATGAATATTGAATCATGAATTGAATCATGAATCGAATCATGAATCATGAATTGAATCATGAATCATGAATCATGAATCATGAATTAAATCATGAATCATTAATCATGAATCGAATCATGAATCTTGAATCATGAATTGAATCATGAATCGAATCATGAATCATGAATCGAATCATGAATCATGAATCATGAATTGAATCATTTATCATGAATCATGAATTGAATCATGAATCATGAATCATGAATTGAATCATTTATCATGAATCATGAATTGAATCATGAATCATGAATCATGAATTGAATCATGAATTATAAATTAAATCATGAATTATGAATTGAATCATGAATTGAATCATGAATTATGAATCATGAATTGAATCATGAATTGAATCATGAATTGAATCATGAATTATAAATTAAATCATGAATTGAATCATGAATTGAATCATGAATTATGAATCATGATTTGAATCATGAATCATGAATCATGAATCATGAATTGAATCATGAATCATGAATCATGAATCATAAATTGAACCATGAATCATGAATCATGAAGTGAAACATGAATTGAATCATGAATCATGAATCATGAATCATGAATTGAATCATGAATCATGAATTGAATCATTTATCATGAATTATGAATTGAATCATGAATCATGAATCATGAATCATAAATTGAATCATGAATCATGAATCGAATCATGAATCATGAATCATGAATTGAATCATGAATCAAGAATCATGAATCGAATCATGAATCATGAATCGAATCATGAATCATGAATCATGAATTGAATCATGAATCATGAATCATGAATCATGAATCGTATCATGAATCATGAATCATGAATCATGAATCATGAATTGAATCATGAATCATGAATCATGGATTGAATCATGAATCATGAATCATAAATCATGAATCATGAATCATGAATTGAATTATGAATCATGAATCATGAATTGAATCATGAATCAAGAATCATGAATCATGAATCATGAATTGAATCATGAATCATGAATCATGAATCATGAATTGAATCATGAATCATGAATCATGAATTAAATCCTGAATCATAAAGTGAATCATGAATTGAATCATGAATCATGAATCATGAATCATAAATTGAACCATGAATCATGAATCATGAAGTGAAACATGAATTGAATCATGAATCATGATTCATGAATTGAATCATGAATTGAATCATGAATTATAAATTAAATCATGAATCATGAATCATGAATCATAAATCGAATCATGAATCATGAATCATGAATCGAATCATGAATCATGAATCATGAATTGAATCATAAATCATGAATTGAATCATGAATCATGAATCGAATCATGAATCATGAATCATGAATTAAATCATGAATCATGAATTGAATCATGAATCATGAATCGAATCATGAATCAAGAATCATGAATCATGAATTGAATCATGAATCATGAATCATGAATTGAATCATGAATCATGAATCATGAATTAAATCCTGAATCATAAAGTGAATCATGAATTGAATCATGAATCATGAATCATGAATCATAAATTGAACCATGAATCATGAATCATGAAGTGAAACATGAATTGAATCATGAATCATGATTCATGAATTGAATCATGAATTGAATCATGAATTATAAATTAAATCATGAATCATGAATCATGAATCATAAATCGATTCATGAATCATGAATCATGAATCGAATCATGAATCATGAATCATGAATTGAATCATGAATCATGAATTGAATCATGAATCATGAATCGAATCATGAATCATGAATCATGAATGAAATCATGAATCATGAATTGAATCATGAATCATGAATCGAATCATGAATCATGAATTGAATCATGAATCGAATCATGAATCATGAATCATGAATTGTATCATGAATCATGAATCGAATCATGAATATTGAATCATGAATTGAATCATGAATCGAATCATGAATCATGAATTGAATCATGAATCATGAATCATGAATCATGAATTAAATCATGAATCATTAATCATGAATCGAATCATGAATCTTGAATCATGAATTGAATCATGATTCGAATCATGAATCATGAATCATGAATTGTATCATGAATCATGAATCGAATCATGAATATTGAATCATGAATTGAATCATGAATCGAATCATGAATCATGAATCGAATCATGAATCATGAATCATGAATTGAATCATTTATCATGAATCATGAATTGAATCATGAATCATGAATCATGAATTGAATCATGAATTATAAATTAAATCATGAATTATGAATTGAATCATGAATTGAATCATGAATTATGAATCATGAATTGAATCATGAATTGAATCATGAATTGAATCATGAATTATAAATTAAATCATGAATCATGAATTGAATCATGAATTGAATCATGAATTATGAATCATGAATTGAATCATGAATCATGAATCATGAATCATGAATTGAATCATGAATCATGAATCATGAATCATAAATTGAACCATGAATCATGAAGTGAAACATGAATTGAATCATGAATCATGAATCATGAATCATGAATTGAATCATGAATCATGAATCATGAATTGAATCATGAATCATGAATCATGAATTAAATCCTGAATCATAAATTGAATTATGAATTGAATCATGAATCATGAATCATGAATCATAAATTGAATCATGAAGTGAATCATGAATTGAATCATGAATCATGATTCATACATTGAATCATGAATTGAATCATGAATTATAAATTAAATCATGAATCATGAATTGAATCATGAATTGAATCATGAATTATGAATCATGAATTGAATCATGAATCATGAATCATGAATTGAATCATGAATCATGAATCATGAATCATAAATTGAACCATAAATCATGAATCATGAAGTGAAACATGAATTGAATCATGAATCATGATTCATGAATTGAATCATGAATTATAAATTAAATCATGAATCATGAATCATGAATCATGAATCGAATCATGAATCATGAATCATGAATCGAATCATGAATCATGAATCATGAATTGAATCATGAATCATGAATCGAATCATGAATCTTGAATCATAAATCGAATCATGAATCATGAATTGAATCATGAATCATGAATCGAATCATGAATCATGAATCATGAATTGAATCATGAATCATGAATCATGAATCATGAATCATGAATCATGAATTGAATCATGAATCATGAATCGAATCATGAATCATGAATCATGAATTGTATCATGAATCATGAATCAAATCATGAATCTTGAATCATGAATTGAATCATGAATCGAATAATGAATCATGAATTGAATCATGAATTATGAATCATGAATTGAATCATGAATCATGAATAATGAATCGAATCATGAATCTTGAATCATGAATTGAATCATGAATCGAATCATGAATCATGAAATGAATCATGAATCATGAATCATGAATCATGAATCATGAATCGAATCATGAATCATGAATCATGAATCATGAATCGAATCATGAATCATGAATCATGAATCGAATCATGAATCATGAATCATGAATCATGACTCATGAATTGAATCATTTATCATGAATCAAGAATTGAATCATGAATCATGAATCAAGAATCATGAATTAAATCCTGAATCATAAATTGAAATATGAATTGAATCATGAATCATGAATCATGAATCATAAATTGAATCATGAATCATGAAGTGAATCATGAATTGAATCATGAATCATGATTCAAAAATTGAATCATGAATTGAATCATGAATTATAAATTAAATCATGAATCATGAATTGAATCATGAATTGAATCATGAATTATGAATCATGAATTGAATCATGAATCATGAATCAT
This sequence comes from Mixophyes fleayi, assembly GCF_038048845.1. Taxonomy (NCBI): domain Eukaryota; kingdom Metazoa; phylum Chordata; class Amphibia; order Anura; family Limnodynastidae; genus Mixophyes; species Mixophyes fleayi. Next base: position 47,499 of record NW_027446038.1, read on the forward strand.
GAATTAAATCATGAATCATGAATCATGAATTGAATCATGAATCATGAATCTTGAATCATGAATCATGAATTGAATCATGAATCATGAATCATGAATCATGAATCATGAATCATGAATTGAATCATGAATCATGAATCATGAATCGAATCAGGAATCATGAATTGAATCATGAATTGAATCATGAATCATGAATCATGAATCATGAATTGAATCATGAATCATGAATCGAATCATGAATCATGAATCAAGAATCATGAATCGAATCATGAATCATGAATCGAATCATGAATCATGAATCATGAATTGAATCATGAATCAAGAATCATGAATCGAATCATGAATCATGAATCGAATCATGAATCATGAATCATGAATTGAATCATGAATCATGAATCGAATCATGAATCATGAATCATGAATTGAATCATGAATCAAGAATCATGAATCGAATCATGAATCATGAATCGAATCATGAATCATGAATCATGAATCGTATCATGAATCATGAATCATGAATCATGAATCATGAATTGAATCATGAATCATGAATCATGGATTGAATCATGAATCATGAATCATGAATCATGAATCTTGAATCATGAATTGAATTATGAATCATGAATCATGAATTGAATCATGAATCAAGAATCATGAATCATGAATCATGAATCATGAATTGAATCATGAATCATGAATCATGAATTGAATCATGAATCATGAATCATGAATTAAATCCTGAATCATAAAGTGAATCATGAATTGAATCATGAATCATGAATCATGAATCATAAATTGAACCATGAATTGAATTATGAATCATGAATCATGAATTGAATCATGAATCATGAATCATGAATCATGAATCATGAATCATGAATTGAATCATGAATCATGAATCGAATCATGAATCATGAATCATGAATTGTATCATGAATCATGAATCAAATCATGAATCTTGAATCATGAATTGAATCATGAATCGAATAATGAATCATGAATTGAATCATGAATTATGAATCATGAATTGAATCATGAATCATGAATAATGAATCGAATCATGAATCTTGAATCATGAATTGAATCATGAATCGAATCATGAATCATGAATCATGAATCATGAATCATGAATCATGAATCGAATCATGAATCATGAATCATGAATCATGAATCGAATCATGAATCATGAATCATGAATCGAATCATGAATCATGAATCATGAATCATGACTCATGAATTGAATCATTTATCATGAATCAAGAATTGAATCATGAATCATGAATCAAGAATCATGAATTAAATCCTGAATCATAAATTGAAATATGAATTGAATCATGAATCATGAATCATGAATCATAAATTGAATCATGAATCATGAAGTGAATCATGAATTGGATCATGAATCATGATTCATGAATTGAATCATGAATTGAATCATGAATTATAAATTAAATCATGAATCATGAATCATGAATCATAAATCGAATCATGAATCATGAATCATGAATCGAATCATGAATCATGAATCATGAATTGAATCATGAATCATGAATTGAATCATGAATCATGAATCGAATCATGAATCATGAATCTTGAATTGAATCATGAATCATGAATTGAATCATGAATCATGAATCGAATCATGAATCATGAATCATGAATTGAATCATGAATCATGAATCAAATCATGAATCATGAATTGAATCATGAATCGAATCATGAATCATGAATCATGAATTGTATCATGAATCATGAATTGAATCATGAATCATGAATCATGAATCATGAATTAAATCATGAATCATTAATCATGAATCGAATCATGAATCTTGAATCATGAATTGAATCATGAATCGAATCATGAATCATGAATCATGAATTGTATCATGAATCATGAATCGAATCATGAATATTGAATCATGAATTGAATCATGAATCGAATCATGAATCATGAATCGAATCATGAATCATGAATCATGAATCATGAATCATGAATCATGAATTGAATCATGAATCGAATCATGAATCATGAATCGAATCATGAATCATGAATCATGAATCATGAATCATGAATTGAATCATTTATCATGAATCATGAATTGAATCATGAATCATGAATCATGAATTGAATCATGAATTATAAATTAAATCATGAATCATGAATTGAATCATGAATTGAATCATGAATTATGAATCATGAATTGAATCATGAATTGAATCATGAATTATAAATTAAATCATGAATCATGAATTGAATCATGAATTGAATCATGAATCATGAATCATGAATTGAATCATGAATCATGAATCATGAATCATGAATCATGAATTGAATCATGAATCATGAATCATGAATCATAAATTGAACCATGAATCATGAATCATGAAGTGAAACATGAATTGAATCATGAATCATGAATCATGAATCATGAATCATGAATTGAATCATGAATCATGAATCATGAATCATGAATTGAATCATTTATCATGAATCATGAATTGAATCATGAATCATGAATCATGAATTAAATCCTGAATCATAAATTGAATTATGAATTGAATCATGAATCATGAATCATGAATCATGAATTGAATCATGAATCATGAAGTGAATCATGAATTGAATCATGAATCATGATTCATACATTGAATCATGAATTGAATCATGAATTATAAATTAAATCATGAATCATGAATCGAATCATGAATCATGAATCATGAATTGAATCATGAATCATGAATCATGAATTGAATCATGAATCATGAATTGAATCATGAATCATGAATCATGAATCATGAATCATGAATCATGAATTGAATCATGAATCATGAATCGAATCATGAATCATGAATTGAATCATGAATCAAATCATGAATCATGAATCATGAATTGTATCATGAATCATGAATCAAATCATGAATCTTGAATCATGAATTGAATCATGAATCGAATCATGAATCATGAATTGAATCATGAATTATGAATCATGAATTGAATCATGAATCATGAATAAAGAATCGAATCATGAATCTTGAATCATGAATTGAATCATGAATCGAATCATGAATCATGAAATGAATCATGAATCATGAATCATGAATCGAATCATGAATCATGAATCATGAATCATGAATCGAATCATGAATCATGAATCATGAATCGAATCATGAATCATGAATCATGAATCATGACTCATGAATTGAATCATTTATCATGAATCAAGAATTGAATCATGAATCATGAATCAAGAATCATGAATTAAATCCTGAATCATAAATTGAAATATGAATTGAATCATGAATCATGAATCATGAATCATAAATTGAATCATGAATCATGAAGTGAATCATGAATTGAATCATGAATCATGAATCAAGAATCATGAATTAAATCCTGAATCATAAATTGAAATATGAATTGAATAATGAATCATGAATCATGAATCATAAATTGAATCATGAATCATGAAGTGAATCATGAATTGAATCATGAATCATGATTCAAAAATTGAATCATGAATTGAATCATGAATTATAAATTAAATCATGAATCATGAATTGAATCATGAATTGAATCATGAATTATGAATCATGAATTGAATCATGAATCATGAATCATGAATCATGAATTAAATCATGAATCATGAATCATGAATTGAATCATGAATCATGAATCATGAATCATGAATCATGAATCATGAATTGAATCATGAATCATGAATCTTGAATCATGAATCATGAATTGAATCATGAATCATGAATCATGAATCATGAATCATGAATCATGAATTGAATCATGAATCATGAATCATGAATTGAATCAGGAATCATGAATTGAATCATGAATTGAATCATGAATCATAAATCATGAATCATGAATTGAATCATGAATCATGAATCGAATCATGAATCATGAATCAAGAATCATGAATCGAATCATGAATCATGAATCGAATCATGAATCATGAATCATGAATTGAATCATGAATCAAGAATCATGAATCGAATCATGAATAATGAATCGAATCATGAATCATGAATCATGAATTGAATCATGAATCATGAATCGAATCATGAATCATGAATCATGAATTGAATCATGAATCAAGAATCATGAATCGAATCATGAATCATGAATCGAATCATGAATCATGAATCATGAATTGAATCATGAATCATGAATCATGAATCATGAATCGTATCATGAATCATGAATCATGAATCATGAATCATGAATTGAATCATGAATCATGAATCATGGATTGAATCATGAATCATGAATCATGAATCATGAATCTTGAATCATGAATTGAATTATGAATCATGAATCATGAATTGAATCATGAATCAAGAATCATGAATCATGAATCATGAATCATGAATTGAATCATGAATCATGAATCATGAATTGAATCATGAATCATGAATCATGAATTAAATCCTGAATCATAAAGTGAATCATGAATTGAATCATGAATCATGAATCATGAATCATAAATTGAACCATGAATCATGAATTTATGAAGTGAAACATGAATTGAATCATGAATCATGATTCATGAATTGAATCATGAATTGAATCATGAATTATAAATTAAATCATGAATCATGAATCATGAATCATAAATCGAATCATGAATCATGAATCATGAATCGAATCATGAATCATGAATCATGAATTGAATCATGAATCATGAATTGAATCATGAATCATGAATCGAATCATGAATCATGAATCATGAATTGAATCATGAATCATGAATTGAATCATGAATCATGAATCGAATCATGAATCATGAATCATGAATTGAATCATGAATCATGAATCAAATCATGAATCATGAATTGAATCATGAATCGAATCATGAATCATGAATCATGAATTGTATCATGAATCATGAATCGAATCATGAATATTGAATCATGAATTGAATCATGAATCGAATCATGAATCATGAATTGAATCATGAATCATGAATCATGAATCATGAATTAAATCATGAATCATTAATCATGAATCGAATCATGAATCTTGAATCATGAATTGAATCATGAATCGAATCATGAATCATGAATCATGAATTGTATCATGAATCATGAATCGAATCATGAATATTGAATCATGAATTGAATCATGAATCGAATCATGAATCATGAATCGAATCATGAATCATGAATCATGAATCATGAATCATGAATCATGAATTGAATCATGAATCATGAATCATGAATTGAATCATTTATCATGAATCATGAATTGAATCATGAATCATGAATCATGAATTGAATCATGAATTATAAATTAAATCATGAATCATGAATTATGAATCATGAATTGAATCATGAATTGAATCATGAATTATAAATTAAATCATGAATCATGAATTGAATCATAATTTGAATCATGAATTATGAATCATGAATTGAATCATGAATCACAAATCATGAATCATAAATTGAACCATGAATCATGAATCATGAAGTGAAACATGAATTGAATCATGAATCATGAATCATGAATCATGAATTGAATCATGAATCATGAATCATGAATTGAATCATTTATCATGAATCATGAATTGAATCATGAATCATAAATTGAATTATGAATTGAATCATGAATCATGAATCATGAATCTTAAATTGAATCATGAATCATGAAGTGAATCATGAATTGAATCATGAATCATGATTCATACATTGAATCATGAATTGAATCATGAATTATAAATTAAATCATGAATCATGAATTGAATCATGAATCGAATCATGAATCATGAATCATGAATTGTATCATGAATCATGAATCAAATCATGAATCTTGAATCATGAATTGAATCATGAATCGAATCATGAATCATGAATTGAATCATGAATTATGAATCATGAATTGAATCATGAATCATGAATAATGAATCGAATCATGAATCTTGAATCATGAATTGAATCATGAATCGAATCATGAATCATGAAATGAATCATGAATCATGAATCATGAATCGAATCATGAATCATGAATCATGAATCATGAATCGAATCATGAATTATGAATCATGAATCGAATCATGAATCATGAATCATGAATCATGACTCATGAATTGAATCATTTATCATGAATCAAGAATTGAATCATGAATCATGAATCAAGAATCATGAATTAAATCCTGAATCATAAATTGAAATATGAATTGAATCATGAATCATGAATCATAAATTGAATCATGAATCATGAAGTGAATCATGAATTGAATCATGAATCATGATTCAAAAATTGAATCATGAATTGAATCATGAATTATAAATTAAATCATAAATCATGAATTGAATCATGAATTGAATCATGAATTATGAATCATGAATTGAATCATGAATCATGAATCATGAATCATGAATTAAATCATGAATCATGAATCATGAATTGAATCATGAATCATGAATCTTGAATCATGAATCATGAATTGAATCATGAATCATGAATCATGAATCATGAATCATGAATCATGAATTGAATCATGAATCATGAATCATGAATCTTGAATCATGAATCATGAATTGAATCATGAATCATGAATCATGAATCATGAATCATGAATCATGAATTGAATCATGAATCATGAATCATGAATTGAATCAGGAATCATGAATTGAATCATGAATTGAATCATGAATCATGAATCATGAATCATGAATTGAATCATGAATCATGAATCATGAATCGAATCATGAATCATGAATCATGAATTGAATCATGAATCAAGAATCATGAATCGAATCATGAATCATGAATCGAATCATGAATCATGAATCGTATCATGAATCATGAATCATGAATCATGAATCATGAATTGAATCATGAATCATGAATCATGGATTGAATCATGAATCATGAATCATGAATCATGAATCTTGAATCATGAATTGAATTATGAATCATGAATCATGAATTGAATCATGAATCAAGAATCATGAATCATGAATCATGAATCATGAATTGAATCATGAATCATGAATCATGAATTGAATCATGAATCATGAATCATGAATTAAATCCTGAATCATAAAGTGAATCATGAATTGAATCATGAATCATGAATCATGAATCATAAATTGAACCATGAATCATGAATCATGAAGTGAAACATGAATTGGATCATGAATCATGATTCATGAATTGAATCATGAATTGAATCATGAATTATAAATTAAATCATGAATCATGAATCATGAATCATAAATCGAATCATGAATCATGAATCATGAATCGAATCATGAATCATGAATCATGAATTGAATCATGAATCATGAATTGAATCATGAATCATGAATCGAATCATGAATCATGAATCTTGAATTGAATCATGAATCATGAATTGAATCATGAATCATGAATCGAATCATGAATCATGAATCATGAATTGAATCATGAATCATGAATCAAATCATGAATCATGAATTGAATCATGAATCGAATCATGAATCATGAATCATGAATTGTATCATGAATCATGAATCGAATCATGAATATTGAATCATGAATTGAATTATGAATCGAATCATGAATCATGAATTGAATCATGAATCATGAATCATGAATCATGAATTTAATCATGAATCATTAATCATGAATCGAATCATGAATCTTGAATCATGAATTGAATCATGAATCGAATCATGAATCATGAATCATGAATTGTATCATGAATCATGAATCGAATCATGAATATTGAATCATGAATTGAATCATGAATCGAATCATGAATCATGAATCGAATCATGAATCATGAATCATGAATCATGAATCATGAATCATGAATCATGAATTGAATCATGAATCGAATCATGAATCATGAATCGAATCATGAATCATGAATCATGAATCATGAATCATGAATTGAATCATTTATCATGAATCATGAATTGAATCATGAATCATGAATCATGAATTGAATCATGAATTATAAATTAAATCATGAATCATGAATTGAATCATGAATTGAATCATGAATTATGAATCATGAATTGAATCATGAATTGAATCATGAATTATAAATTAAATCATGAATCATGAATTGAATCATGAATTGAATCATGAATCATGAATCATGAATTGAATCATGAATCATGAATCATGAATCATGAATCATGAATCATGAATTGAATCATGAATCATGAATCATGAATCATAAATTGAACCATGAATCATGAATCATGAAGTGAAACATGAATTGAATCATGAATCATGAATCATGAATCATGAATCATGAATCATGAATTGAATCATGAATCATGAATCATGAATCATGAATTGAATCATTTATCATGAATCATGAATTGAATCATGAATCATGAATCATGAATTAAATCCTGAATCATAAATTGAATTATGAATTGAATCATGAATCATGAATCATGAATCATAAATTGAATCATGAATCATGAAGTGAATCATGAATTGAATCATGAATCATGATTCATACATTGAATCATGAATTGAATCATGAATTATAAATTAAATCATGAATCATGAATCGAATCATGAATCATGAATCATGAATTGAATCATGAATCATGAATCATGAATCATGAATCATGAATCATGAATTGAATCATGAATCATGAATCATGAATCGAATCATGAATCATGAATTGAATCATGAATCATGAATCGAATCATGAATCATGAATTGAATCATGAATCGAATCATGAATCATGAATCATGAATTGTATCATGAATCATGAATCAAATCATGAATCTTGAATCATGAATTGAATCATGAATCGAATCATGAATCATGAATTGAATCATGAATTATGAATCATGAATTGAATCATGAATCATGAATAATGAATCGAATCATGAATCATGAATCATGAATCATGAATCGAATCATGAATCATGAATCATGAATCGAATCATGAATCATGAATCATGAATCATGACTCATGAATTGAATCATTTATTATGAATCAAAAATTGAATCATGAATCATGAATCAAGAATCATTAATTAAATCCTGAATCATAAATTGAAATATGAATTGAATCATGAATCATGAATCATGAATCATAAATTGAATCATGAATCATGAAGTGAATCATGAATTGAATCATGAATCATGAATCAAGAATCATGAATTAAATCCTGAATCATAAATTGAAATATGAATTGAATAATGAATCATGAATCATGAATCATAAATTGAATCATGAATCATGAAGTGAATCATGAATTGAATCATGAATCATGATTCAAAAATTGAATCATGAATTGAATCATGAATTATAAATTAAATCATGAATCATGAATTGAATCATGAATTGAATCATGAATTATGAATCATGAATTGAATCATGAATCATGAATCATGAATCATGAATTAAATCATGAATCATGAATCATGAATTGAATCATGAATCATGAATCTTGAATCATGAATCATGAATTGAATCATGAATCATGAATCATGAATCATGAATCATGAATCATGAATCATGAATTGAATCATGAATCATGAATCTTGAATCATGAATCATGAATTGAATCATGAATCATGAATCATGAATCATGAATCATGAATTGAATCATGAATCATGTATCATGAATTGAATCAGGAATCATGAATTGAATCATGAATTGAATCATGAATCATGAATCATGAATCATGAATTGAATCATGAATCATGAATCGAATCATGAATCATGAATCAAGAATCATGAATCGAATCATGAATCATGAATCGAATCATGAATCATGAATCATGAATTGAATCATGAATCAAGAATCATGAATCGAATCATGAATCATGAATCGAATCATGAATCATGAATCATGAATTGAATCATGAATCATGAATCGAATCATGAATCATGAATCATGAATTGAATCATGAATCAAGAATCATGAATCGAATCATGAATCATGAATCGAATCATGAATCATGAATCATGAATTGAATCATGAATCATGAATCATGAATCATGAATCGTATCATGAATCATGAATCATGAATCATGAATCATGAATTGAATCATGAATCATGAATCATGGATTGAATCATGAATCATGAATCATGAATCATGAATCTTGAATCATGAATTGAATTATGAATCATGAATCATGAATTGAATCATGAATCAAGAATCATGAATCATGAATCATGAATTGAATCATGAATCATGAATCATGAATTGAATCATGAATCATGAATCATGAATTAAATCCTGAATCATAAAGTGAATCATGAATTGAATCATGAATCATGAATCATGAATCATAAATTGAACCATGAATCATGAATTTATGAAGTGAAACATGAATTGAATCATGAATCATGATTCATGAATTGAATCATGAATTGAATCATGAATTATAAATTAAATCATGAATCATGAATCATGAATCATAAATCGAATCATGAATCATGAATCATGAATCGAATCATGAATCATGAATCATGAATTGAATCATGAATCATGAATTGAATCATGAATCATGAATCGAATCATGAATCATGAATCATGAATTGAATCATGAATCATGAATTGAATCATGAATCATGAATCGAATCATGAATCATGAATCATGAATCATGAATTGTATCATGAATCATGAATCGAATCATGAATATTGAATCATGAATTGAATTATGAATCGAATCATGAATCATGAATTGAATCATGAATCATGAATCATGAATCATGAATTAAATCATGAATCATTAATCATGAATCGAATCATGAATCGAATCATGAATCATGAATCATGAATCATGAATTGTATCATGAATCATGAATCGAATCATGAATATTGAATCATGAATTGAATTATGAATCGAATCATGAATCATGAATTGAATCATGAATCATGAATCATGAATCATGAATTAAATCATGAATCATTAATCATGAATCGAATCATGAATCTTGAATCATGAATTGAATCATGAATCGAATCATGAATCATGAATCATGAATTGAATCATGAATCATGAATTGAATCATGAATCATGAATCGAATCATGAATCATGAATCATGAATTGAATCATGAATCATGAATTGAATCATGAATCATGAATCGAATCATGAATCATGAATCATGAATCATGAATTGTATCATGAATCATGAATCGAATCATGAATATTGAATCATGAATTGAATTATGAATCGAATCATGAATCATGAATTGAATCATGAATCATGAATCATGAATCATGAATTAAATCATGAATCATTAATCATGAATCGAATCATGAATCTTGAATCATGAATTGAATCATGAATCGAATCATGAATCATGAATCATGAATTGTATCATGAATCATGAATCGAATCATGAATATTGAATCATGAATTGAATCATGAATCGAATCATGAATCATGAATCGAATCATGAATCATGAATCATGAATCATGAATCATGAATCATGAATCATGAATTGAATCATGAATCGAATCATGAATCATGAATCGAATCATGAATCATGAATCATGAATCATGAATCATGAATTGAATCATTTATCATGAATCATGAATTGAATCATGAATCATGAATCATGAATTGAATCATGAATTATAAATTAAATCATGAATCATGAATTGAATCATGAATTGAATCATGAATTATGAATCATGAATTGAATCATGAATTGAATCATGAATTATAAATTAAATCATGAATCATGAATTGAATCATGAATTGAATCATGAATCATGAATCATGAATTGAATCATGAATCATGAATCATGAATCATGAATCATGAATCATGAATTGAATCATGAATCATGAATCATGAATCATAAATTGAACCATGAATCATGAATCATGAAGTGAAACATGAATTGAATCATGAATCATGAATCATGAATCATGAATCATGAATCATGAATCATGAATTGAATCATGAATCATGAATCATGAATCATGAATTGAATCATTTATCATGAATCATGAATTGAATCATGAATCATGAATCATGAATTAAATCCTGAATCATAAATTGAATTATGAATTGAATCATGAATCATGAATCATGAATCATAAATTGAATCATGAATCATGAAGTGAATCATGAATTGAATCATGAATCATGATTCATACATTGAATCATGAATTGAATCATGAATTATAAATTAAATCATGAATCATGAATCGAATCATGAATCATGAATCATGAATTGAATCATGAATCATGAATTGAATCATGAATCATGAATTGAATCATGAATCATGAATCATGAATCATGAATCATGAATCATGAATTGAATCATGAATCATGAATCGAATCATGAATCATGAATTGAATCATGAATCGAATCATGAATCATGAATCATGAATTGTATCATGAATCATGAATCAAATCATGAATCTTGAATCATGAATTGAATCATGAATCGAATCATGAATCATGAATTGAATCATGAATTATGAATCATGAATTGAATCATGAATCATGAATAATGAATCGAATCATGAATCTTGAATCATGAATTGAATCATGAATCGAATCATGAATCATGAAATGAATCATGAATCATGAATCATGAATCGAATCATGAATCATGAATCATGAATCATGAATCGAATCATGAATCATGAATCATGAATCGAATCATGAATCATGAATCATGAATCATGACTCATGAATTGAATCATTTATTATGAATCAAGAATTGAATCATGAATCAAGAATCATGAATTAAATCCTGAATCATAAATTGAAATATGAATTGAATCATGAATCATGAATCATGAATCATAAATTGAATCATGAATATTGAATCATGAATTGAATCATGAATCGAATCATGAATCATGAATCGAATCATGAATCATGAATCATGAATCATGAATCATGAATCATGAATCATGAATTGAATCATGAATCGAATCATGAATCATGAATCGAATCATGAATCATGAATCATGAATCATGAATCATAAATTGTATCATGAATCATGAATCGAATCATGAATATTGAATCATGAATTGAATCATGAATCGAATCATGAATCATGAATCGAATCATGAATCATGAATCATGAATCATGAATCATGAATCATGAATCATGAATTGAATCATGAATCGAATCATGAATCATGAATCGAATCATGAATCATGAATCATGAATCATGAATCATGAATTGAATCATTTATCATGAATCATGAATTGAATCATGAATCATGAATCATGAATTGAATCATGAATTATAAATTAAATCATGAATCATGAATTGAATCATGAATTGAATCATGAATTATGAATCATGAATTGAATCATGAATTGAATCATGAATTATAAATTAAATCATGAATCATGAATTGAATCATGAATTGAATCATGAATCATGAATCATGAATTGAATCATGAATCATGAATCATGAATCATGAATCATGAATCATGAATTGAATCATGAATCATGAATCATGAATCATAAATTGAACCATGAATCATGAATCATGAAGTGAAACATGAATTGAATCATGAATCATGAATCATGAATCATGAATCATGAATCATGAATCATGAATTGAATCATGAATCATGAATCATGAATCATGAATTGAATCATTTATCATGAATCATGAATTGAATCATGAATCATGAATCATGAATTAAATCCTGAATCATAAATTGAATTATGAATTGAATCATGAATCATGAATCATGAATCATAAATTGAATCATGAATCATGAAGTGAATCATGAATTGAATCATGAATCATGATTCATACATTGAATCATGAATTGAATCATGAATTATAAATTAAATCATGAATCATGAATCGAATCATGAATCATGAATCATGAATTGAATCATGAATCATGAATTGAATCATGAATCATGAATTGAATCATGAATCATGAATCATGAATCATAATTCATGAATCATGAATTGAATCATGAATCATGAATCGAATCATGAATCATGAATTGAATCATGAATCGAATCATGAATCATGAATCATGAATTGTATCATGAATCATGAATCAAATCATGAATCTTGAATCATGAATTGAATCATGAATCGAATCATGAATCATGAATTGAATCATGAATTATGAATCATGAATTGAATCATGAATCATGAATAATGAATCGAATCATGAATCTTGAATCATGAATTGAATCATGAATCGAATCATGAATCATGAAATGAATCATGAATCATGAATCATGAATCGAATCATGAATCATGAATCATGAATCATGAATCGAATCATGAATCATGAATCATGAATCGAATCATGAATCATGAATCATGAATCATGACTCATGAATTGAATCATTTATTATGAATCAAGAATTGAATCATGAATCAAGAATCATGAATTAAATCCTGAATCATAAATTGAAATATGAATTGAATCATGAATCATGAATCATGAATCATAAATTGAATCATGAATCATGAAGTGAATCATGAATTGAATCATGAATCATGAATCAAGAATCATGAATTAAATCCTGAATCATAAATTGAAATATGAATTGAATAATGAATCATGAATCATGAATCATAAATTGAATCATGAATCATGAAGTGAATCATGAATTGAATCATGAATCATGATTCAAAAATTGAATCATGAATTGAATCATGAATTATAAATTAAATCATGAATCATGAATTGAATCATGAATTGAATCATGAATTATGAATCATGAATTGAATCATGAATCATGAATCATGAATCATGAATTAAATCATGAATCATGAATCATGAATTGAATCATGAATCATGAATCTTGAATCATGAATCATGAATTGAATCATGAATCATGAATCATGAATCATGAATCATGAATCATGAATCATGAATCATGAATTGAATCATGAATCATGAATCATGAATCATGAATCATGAATCATGAATTGAATCATGAATCATGAATCATGAATTGAATCAGGAATCATGAATTGAATCATGAATTGAATCATGAATCATGAATCGAATCATGAATCATGAATCAAGAATCATGAATCGAATCATGAATCATGAATCGAATCATGAATCATGAATCATGAATTGAATCATGAATCAAGAATCATGAATCGAATCATGAATCATGAATCGAATCATGAATCATGAATTGAATCATGAATCATGAATCGAATCATGAATCATGAATCATGAATTGAATCATGAATCAAGAATCATGAATCGAATCATGAATCATGAATCGAATCATGAATCATGAATCATGAATTGAATCATGAATCATGAATCATGAATCATGAATCGTATCATGAATCATGAATCATGAATCATGAATTGAATCATGAATCATAAATCATGGATTGAATCATGAATCATGAATCATGAATCATGAATCTTGAATCATGAATTGAATTATGAATCATGAATCATGAATTGAATCATGAATCAAGAATCATGAATCATGAATCATGAATCATGAATTGAATCATGAATCATGAATCATGAATTGAATCATGAATCATGAATCATGAATTAAATCCTGAATCATAAAGTGAATCATGAATTGAATCATGAATCATGAATCATGAATCATAAATTGAACCATGAATCATGAATTTATGAAGTGAAACATGAATTGAATCATGAATCATGATTCATGAATTGAATCATGAATTGAATCATGAATTATAAATTAAATCATGAATCATGAATCATGAATCATAAATCGAATCATGAATCATAAATCATGAATCGAATCATGAATCATGAATCATGAATTGAATCATGAATCATGAATTGAATCATGAATCATGAATCGAATCATGAATCATGAATCATGAATTGAATCATGAATCATGAATTGAATCATGAATCATGAATCGAATCATGAATCATGAATCATGAATTGAATCATGAATCATGAATCAAATCATGAATCATGAATTGAATCATGAATCGAATCATGAATCATGAATCATGAATTGTATCATGAATCATGAATCGAATCATGAATATTGAATCATGAATTGAATCATGAATCGAATCATGAATCATGAATTGAATCATGAATCATGAATCATGAATCATGAATTAAATCATGAATCATTAATCATGAATCGAATCATGAATCTTGAATCATGAATTGAATCATGAATCGAATCATGAATCATGAATCATGAATTGTATCATGAATCATGAATCGAATCATGAATATTGAATCATGAATTGAATCATGAATCGAATCATGAATCATGAATCATGAATTGAATCATTTATCATGAATCATGAATTGAATCATGAATCATGAATCATGAATTGAATCATGAATTATAAATTAAATCATGAATCATGAATTGAATCATGAATTGAATCATGAATTATGAATCATGAATTGAATCATGAATTGAATCATGAATTATAAATTAAATCATGAATCATGAATTGAATCATGAATTGAATCATGAATTATGAATCATGAATTGAATCATGAATCACAAATCATGAATCATAAATTGAACCATGAATCATGAATCATGAAGTGAAACATGAATTGAATCATGAATCATGAATCATGAATCATGAATTGAATCATGAATCATGAATCATGAATCATGAATTGAATCATTTATCATGAATCATGAATTGAATCATGAATCATAAATTGAATTATGAATTGAATCATGAATCATGAATCATGAATCATAAATTGAATCATGAATCATGAAGTGAATCATGAATTGAATCATGAATCATGATTCATACATTGAATCATGAATTGAATCATGAATTATAAATTAAATCATGAATCATGAATTGAATCATGAATCGAATCATGAATCATGAATCATGAATTGTATCATGAATCATGAATCAAATCATGAATCTTGAATCATGAATTGAATCAAGAATCGAATCATGAATCATGAATTGAATCATGAATTATGAATCATGAATTGAATCATGAATCATGAATAATGAATCGAATCATGAATCTTGAATCATGAATTGAATCATGAATCGAATCATGAATCATGAATCATGAATCATGAATCGAATCATGAATCATGAATCATGAATCGAATCATGAATCATGAATCATGAATCATGACTCATGAATTGAATCATTTATCATGGATCAAGAATTGAATCATGAATCATGAATTAAGAATCATGAATTAAATCCTGAATCATAAATTGAAATATGAATTGAATCATGAATCATGAATCATGAATCATAAATTGAATCATGAATCATGAAGTGAATCATGAATTGAATCATGAATCATGATTCAAAAATTGAATCATGAATTGAATCATGAATTATAAATTAAATCATAAATCATAAATTGAGTCATGAATTGAATCATGAATTATGAATCATGAATTGAATCATGAATCATGAATCATGAATCATGAATTAAATCATGAATCATGAATCATGAATTGAATCATGAATCATGAATCTTGAATCATGAATCATGAATTGAATCATGAATCATGAATCATGAATCATGAATCATGAATCATGAATCATGAATTGAATCATGAATCATGAATCATGAATCTTGAATCATGAATCATGAATTGAATCATGAATCATGAATCATGAATCATGAATCATGAATCATGAATCATGAATCATGAATTGAATCAGGAATCATGAATCATGAATTGAATCAGGAATCATGAATTGAATCATGAATTGAATCATGAATCATGAATCATGAATCATGAATTGAATCATGAATCATGAATCATGAATCGAATCATGAATCAAGAATCATGAATCGAATCATGAATCATGAATCGAATCATGAATCATGAATCATGAATTGAATCATGAATCAAGAATCATGAATCGAATCATGAATCATGAATCGAATCATGAATCATGAATCATGAATTGAATCATGAATCATGAATCGAATCATGAATCATGAATTATGAATTGAATCATGAATCAAGAATCATGAATCGAATCATGAATCATGAATCGAATCATGAATCATGAATCGAATCATGAATCATGAATCATGAATTGAATCATGAATCATGAATCATGAATCATGAATCGTATCATGAATCATGAATCATGAATCATGAATCATGAATTGAATCATGAATCATGAATCATGGATTGAATCATGAATCATGAATCATGAATCATGAATCTTGAATCATGAATTGAATTATGAATCATGAATCATGAATTGAATCATGAATCAAGAATCATGAATCATGAATCATGAATCATGAATTGAATCATGAATCATGAATCATGAATTGAATCATGAATCATGAATCATGAATTAAATCCTGAATCATAAAGTGAATCATGAATTGAATCATGAATCATGAATCATGAATCATAAATTGAACCATGAATCATGAATCATGAAGTGAAACATGAATTGAATCATGAATCATGATTCATGAATTGAATCATGAATTGAATCATGAATTATAAATTAAATCATGAATCATGAATCATGAATCATACATCGAATCATGAATCATGAATTGAATCATGAATCATGAATTGAATCATGAATCATGAATCGAATCATGAATCATGAATCATGAATTGAATCATGAATCATGAATCGAATCATGAATCATGAATCGAATCATGAATCATGAATCATGAATTGAATCATGAATCATGAATCAAATCATGAATCATAAATTGAATCATGAATCGAATCATGAATCATGAATCATGAATTGTATCATGAATCATGAATCGAATCATGAATATTGAATCATGAATTGAATCATGAATCGAATCATGAATCATGAATTGTATCATGAATCATGAATCATGAATCATGAATTAAATCATGAATCATGAATATTGAATCGAATCATGAATCTTGAATCATGAATTGAATCATGAATCGAATCATGAATCATGAATCATGAATTGTATCATGAATCATGAATCGAATCATGAATATTGAATCATGAATTGAATCATGAATCGAATCATGAATCATGAATCATGAATCATGAATCATGAATCATGAATTGAATCATGAATCATGAATCATGAATTGAATCATTTATCATGAATCATGAATTGAATCATGAATTATGAATCATGAATTGAATCATGAATTATAAATTAAATCATGAATCATGAATTGAATCATGAATTGAATCATGAATTATGAATCATGAATTGAATCATGAATTGAATCATGAATTGAATCATGAATTATAAATTGAATCATGAATCATGAATTGAATCATGAATTGAATCATGAATTATGAATCATGAATTGAATCATGAATCATGAATCATGAATCATGAATTAAATCATGAATCATGAATCATGAATCATAAATTGAACCATGAATCATGAATCATGAAGTGAAACATGAATTGAATCATGAATCATGAATCATGAATCATGAATTGAATCATGAATCATGAATCATGAATTGAATCATTTATCATGAATCATGAATTGAATCATGAATCATGAATCATGAATTAAATCCTGAATCATAAATTGAATTATGAATTGAATCATGAATCATGAATCATGAATCATAAATTGAATCATGAATCATGAAGTGAATCATGAATTGAATCATGAATCATGATTCATACATTGAATCATGAATTGAATCTTGAATTATAAATTAAATCATGAATCATGAATTGAATCATGAATTGAATCATGAATTATGAATCATGAATTGAATCATGAATCATGAATCATGAATTGAATCATGAATCATGAATCATGAATCATAAATTGAACCATGAATCATGAATCATGAAGTGAAACATGAATTGAATCATGAATTGAATCATGAATTATAAATTAAATCATGAATCATGAATCATGAATCATAAATCGAATCATGAATCATGAATCATGAATCGAATCATGAATCATGAATCATGAATTGAATCATGAATCATGAATCATGAATTGAATCATGAATCATGAATCGAATCATGAATCATGAATTGAATCATGAATCATGAATCGAATCATGAATCATGAATCATGAATTGAATCATGAATCATGAATCATGAATCATGAATCATGAATCATGAATTGAATCATGAATCATGAATCGAATCATGAATCATGAATCATGAATCATGACTCATGAATTGAATCATTTATCATGAATCAAGAATTGAATCATGAATCATGAATCAAGAATCATGAATTAAATCCTGAATCATAAATTGAAATATGAATTGAATCATGAATCATGAATCATGAATCATAAATTGAATCATGAATCATGAAGTGAATCATGAATTGAATCATGAATCATGATTCAAAAATTGAATAATGAATTGAATCATGAATTATAAATTAAATCATGAATCATGAATTGAATCATGAATTGAATCATGAATTTTGAATCATGAATTGAATCATGAATCATGAATCATGAATCATGAATTAAATCATGAATCATGAATCATGAATTGAATCATGAATCATGAATCTTGAATCATGAATCATGAATTGAATCATGAATCATGAATCATGAATCATGAATCATGAATCATGAATTGAATCATGAATCATGAATCATGAATCGAATCAGGAATCATGAATTGAATCATGAATTGAATCATGAATCATGAATCATGAATTGAATCATGAATCATGAATCGAATCATGAATCATGAATCAAGAATCATGAATCGAATCATGAATCATGAATCGAATCATGAATCATGAATCATGAATTGAATCATGAATCAAGAATCATGAATCGAATCATGAATCATGAATCGAATCATGAATCATGAATCATGAATTGAATCATGAATCAAGAATCATGAATCGAATCATGAATCATGAATCATGAATTGAATCATGAATCATGAATCGAATCATGAATCATGAATCATGAATTGAATCATGAATCAAGAATCATGAATCGAATCATGAATCATGAATCGAATCATGAATCATGAATCATGAATTGAATCATGAATCATGAATCATGGATTGAATCATGAATCATGAATCATGAATCATGAATCATGAATCATGAATTGAATCATGAATCATGAATCATGGATTGAATCATGAATCATGAATCATAAATCATGAATCTTGAATCATGAATTGAATTATGAATCATGAATCATGAATTGAATCATGAATCAAGAATCATGAATCATGAATCATGAATCATGAATTGAATCATGAATCATGAATCATGAATTGAATCATGAATCATGAATCATGAATTTAATTCCAGAATAATAAAGTTAATCATGAATTGAATCATGAATCATGAATCATGAATCATAAATTGAACCATGAATCATGAATCATGAAGTGAAACATGAATTGAATCATGAATCATGATTCATGAATTGAATCATGAATTGAATCATGAATTATAAATTAAATCATGAATCATGAATCATGAATCATAAATCGAATCATGAATCATGAATCATGAATCGAATCATGAATCATGAATCATGAATTGAATCATGAATCATGAATTGAATCATGAATCATGAATCGAATCATGAATCATGAATCATGAATTGAATCATGAATCATGAATTGAATCATGAATCATGAATCGAATCATGAATCATGAATCATGAATTGAATCATGAATCATGAATCGAATCATGAATCATGAATCATGAATTGTATCATGAATCATTAATCGAATCATGAATATTGAATCATGAATTGAATCATGAATCGAATCATGAATCATGAATTGAATCATGAATCATGAATCATGAATCATGAATTAAATCATGAATCATTAATCATGAATCGAATCATGAATCTTGAATCATGAATTGAATCATGAATCGAATCATGAATCATGAATCATGAATTGTATCATGAATCATGAATCGAATCATGAATATTGAATCATGAATTGAATCATGAATCGAATCATGAATCATGAATCATGAATCATGAATCATAAATCGAATCATGAATCATGAATCATGAATCGAATCATGAATCATGAATCATGAATTGAATCATGAATCATGAATCATGAATTGAATCATGAATCATGAATCGAATCATGAATCATGAATTGAATCATGAATCATGAATCGAATCATGAATCATGAATCATGAATTGAATCATGAATCATGAATCATGAATCATGAATTGAATCATGAATCATGAATCGAATCATGAATCATGAATTGAATCATGAATCGAATCATGAATCATGAATCATGAATTGTATCATGAATCATGAATCAAATCATGAATCTTGAATCATGAATTGAATCATGAATCGAATCATGAATCATGAATTGAATCATGAATTATGAATCATGAATTGAATCATGAATCATGAATAATGAATCGAATCATGAATCTTGAATCATGAATTGAATCATGAATCGAATCATGAATCATGAAATGAATCATGAATCATGAATCATGAATCATGAATCATGAATCGAATCATGAATCGAATCATGAATCATGAAATGAATCATGAATCATGAATCATGAATCATGAATCATGAATCGAATCATGAATCATGAATCATGAATCATGAATCGAATCATGAATCATGAATCATGAATCGAATCATGAATCATGAATCATGACTCATGAATTGAATCATTTATCATGAATCAAGAATTGAATCATGAATCATGAATCAAGAATCATGAATTAAATCCTGAATCATAAATTGAAATATGAATTGAATCATGAATCATGAATCATGAATCACAAATTGAATCATGAATCATGAAGTGAATCATGAATTGAATCATGAATCATGATTCAAAAATTGAATCATGAATTAAATCATGAATTATAAATTAAATCATGAATCATGAATTGAATCATGAATTGAATCATGAATTATGAATCATGAATTGAATCATGAATCATGAATCATGAATCATGAATTGAATCATGAATCATCAATCATGAATCATAAATTGAACCATGAATCATGAATCATGAAGTGAAACATGAATTGAATCATGAATCATGAATTGAATCATGAATCATGAATTGAATCATGAATCATGAATCATGAATCATGAATTGAATCATGAATCATGAATCATAAATTGAACCATGAATCATGAATCATGAAGTGAAACATGAATTGAATCATGAATCATGATTCATGAATTGAATCATGAATTGAATCATGAATTATAAATTAAATCATGAATCATGAATCATGAATCATAAATCGAATCATGAATCATGAATCATGAATCGAATCATGAATCATGAATTGAATCATGAATCATGAATCATGAATTGAATCATGAATCATGAATCGAATCATGAATCATGAATCATGAATTGAATCATGAATCATGAATCGAATCATGAATCATGAATCATGAATTGAATCATGAATCATGAATCATGAATCATGAATCATGAATTGAATCATGAATCATGAATCGAATCATGAATCTTGAATCATGAATTGAATCATGAATCGAATCATGAATCATGAATTGAATCATGAATCATGAATCATGAATTGAATCATGAATCATGAATCATGAATCGAATCATGAATCTTAAATCATGAATTAAATCATGAATCGAATCATGAATCATGAAATGAATCATGAATCATGAATCATGAATCGAATCATAAATCATGAATCATGAATCATGAATCATGAATCGAATCATGAATCATGAATCATGAATCATGAATTAAATCATGAATCATGAATCATGAATTGAATCATGAATCATGAATCATGAATCATGAATCATGAATCATGAATTGAATCATGAATCATGAATCATGAATCATGAATCATGAATCATGAATTGAATCATTTATCATGAATCATGAATTGAATCATGAATCATGAATCAAGAATCATGAATTAAATCCTGAATCATAAATTGAATTATGAATTGAATCATGAATCATGAATCATGAATCATAAATTGAATCATGAATCATGAAGTGAATCATGAATTGAATCATGAATCATGATTCATAAATTGAATCATGAATTGAATCATAAATTATAAATTAAATCATGAATCATGAATTGAATCATGAATTGAATCATGAATTATGAATCATGAATTGAATCATGAATCATAAATCATGAATCATGAATTGAATTATGAATCATGAATCATGAATCATGAATTGAATCATGAATCATGAATCGAATCATGAATCATGAATCATGAATTGAATCATGAATCATGAATTGAATCATGAATCATGAATCATGAATCATGAATCATGAATCATGAATCATGAATTGAATCATGAATCATGAATCGAATCATGAATCATGAATTGTATCATGAATCATGAATCGAATCATGAATCTTGAATCATGAATTGAATCATGAATCGAATCATGAATCATGAATTGAATCATGAATCATGAATCATGAATTGAATCATGAATCATGAATCATGAATCGAATCATAAATCTTGAATCATGAATTGAATCATGAATCGAATCATGAATCATGAAATGAATCATGAATCATGAATCATGAATCATAAATCGAATCATGAATCATGAATCATGAATCATGAATCATGAATCATGAATCGAATCATAAATCTTGAATCATGAATTGAATCATGAATCGAATCATGAATCATGAATTGAATCATGAATCATGAATCATGAATCATGAATCGAATCATGAATCATGAATCATGAATCATGAATCATGAATTGAATCATGAATCATGAATCATGAATTGAATCATGAATCATGAATCATGAATCATGAATCATGAATCATGAATTGAATCATGAATCATGAATCATGAATCATGAATTGAATCATTTATCATGAATCATGAATTGAATCATGAATCATGAATCATGAATTAAATCCTGAATCATAAATTGAATTATGAATTGAATCATGAATCATGAATCATGAATCATAAATTGAATCATGAATCGTGAAGTGAATCATGAACTGAATCATGAATCATGATTCATAAATTGAATCATGAATTGAATCATGAATTATAAATTAAATCATGAATCATGAATTGAATCATGAATTGAATCATAAATTATGAATCATGAATTGAATCATGAATCATGAATCATGAATCATGAATTAAATCATGAATCATGAATCATGAATTGAATCAGGAATCATAAATCATGGATTGAATCATGAATCGAATCATGAATCATGAATTGAATCATGAATCATGAATCATAAATTGAATCATGAATCATGAATTGAATCATGAATCATGAATCAAGAATCATGAATTGAATCATGAATCATGAATCATGAATTGAATCATGAATTGAATCATGAATTATGAATCATGAATCGAATCATGAATCATGAATCATGAATCGAATCATGAATCATGAATCATGAATTGAATCATGAATCATGAATCATGAATTGAATCATGAATCATGAATCGAATCATGAATCATGAATCATGAATTGAATCATGAATCATGAATCGAATCATGAATCATGAATCATGAATTGAATCATGAATCATGAATCGAATCATGAATCATGAATTGAATCATGAATCGAATCATGAATCATGAATCTTGAATTGTATCATGAATCATGAATCGAATCATGAATCTTGAATCATGAATTGAATCATGAATCGAATCATGAATCATGAATTGAATCATGAATTGAATCATGAATTATGAATCATGAATCGAATCATGAATCATGAATCATGAATTGAATCATGAATCATGAATCATGAATCGAATCATGAATCATGAATCATGAATCATGAATCATGAATTGAATCATGAATCATGAATCATGAATTGAATCATGAATCATGAATCATGAATCATGAATTGAATCATGAATCATGAATCATGAATCATGAATTGAATCATTTATCATGAATCATGAATTGAATCATGAATCATGAATCATGAATTGAATCATGAATCATGAATCATGAATCATGAATTGAATCATGAATCATGAATCATGAATCATGAATTGAATCATGAATCATGAATCATGAATCATGAATTGAATCATGAATCATGAATCATGAATCATGAATTGAATCATTTATCATGAATCATGAATTGAATCATAAATCATGATTCATAAATTGAATCATGAATTATGAATCATGAATTGAATCATGAATCATGAATCATGAATCAAAAATTGAACCATGAATCATGAATCATGAAGTGAAACATGAATTGAATCATGAATCATGAATCATGAATCATGAATCATGAATCATGAATCATGAATTGAATCATGAATCATGAATTGAATCATGAATCATGAATCATGAATCATGAATTGAATCATTTATCATGATTCATTGAATTGAATCATGAATCATGAATCATGAATCATAAATCATGAATCGTGAATCATAAATTGAATCATGAATCATGAAGTGAATCATGAATTGAATCATGAATTATGATTCATAAATTGAATCATGAATTGAATCATGAATTATAAATTAAATCATGAATCATGAATTGAATCATGAATTGAATCATGACTTATGAATTATGAATTGAATCATGAATCATGAATCATGAATCATGAATTGAATCATGAATCATGAATCATGATCATAAATTGAACCATGAATCATGAATCATGAAGTGAAACATGAATTGAATCATGAATCATGATTCATGAATTGAATCATGAATTGAATCATGAATTATAAATTAAATCATGAATCATGAATCATGAATCATGAATTGAATCATGAATCATGAATCATGAATTGAATCATTTATCATGAATCATGAATTGAATCATGAATCATGAATCAAGAATCATGAATTAAATCCTGAATCATAAATTGAATTATGAATTGAATCATGAATCATGAATCATGAATCATAAATTGAATCATGAATCATGAAGTGAATCATGAATTGAATCATGAATCATGATTCATAAATTGAATCATGAATTGAATCATAAATTATAAATTAAATCATGAATCATGAATTGAATCATGAATTGAATCATGAATTATGAATCATGAATTGAATCATGAATCATAATCATGAATCATGAATTGAATTATGAATCATGAATCATGAATCATGAATTGAATCATGAATCATGAATCGAATCATGAATCATGAATCATGAATTGAATCATGAATCATGAATTGAATCATGAATCATGAATCATGAATCATGAATCATGAATCATGAATCATGAATTGAATCATGAATCATGAATCGAATCATGAATCATGAATTGTATCATGAATCATGAATCGAATCATGAATCTTGAATCATGAATTGAATCATGAATCGAATCATGAATCATGAATTGAATCATGAATCATGAATCATGAATTGAATCATGAATCATGAATCATGAATCGAATCATAAATCTTGAATCATGAATTGAATCATGAATCGAATCATGAATCATGAAATGAATCATGAATCATGAATCATGAATCATAAATCGAATCATGAATCATGAATCATGAATCATGAATCATGAATCATGAATCGAATCATAAATCTTGAATCATGAATTGAATCATGATCGAATCATGAATCATGAATTGAATCATGAATCATGAATCATGAATCATGAATCGAATCATGAATCATGAATCATGAATCATGAATCATGAATTGAATCATGAATCATGAATCATGAATTGAATCATGAATCATGAATCATGAATCATGAATCATGAATCATGAATTGAATCATGAATCATGAATCATGAATCATGAATTGAATCATTTATCATGAATCATGAATTGAATCATGAATCATGAATCATGAATTAAATCCTGAATCATAAATTGAATTATGAATTGAATCATGAATCATGAATCATGAATCATAAATTGAATCATGAATCGTGAAGTGAATCATGAACTGAATCATGAATCATGATTCATAAATTGAATCATGAATTGAATCATGAATTATAAATTAAATCATGAATCATGAATTGAATCATGAATTGAATCATAAATTATGAATCATGAATTGAATCATGAATCATGAATCATGAATCATGAATTAAATCATGAATCATGAATCATGAATTGAATCAGGAATCATAAATCATGGATTGAATCATGAATCGAATCATGAATCATGAATTGAATCATGAATCATGAATCATAAATTGAATCATGAATCATGAATTGAATCATGAATCATGAATCAAGAATCATGAATTGAATCATGAATCATGAATCATGAATTGAATCATGAATTGAATCATGAATTATGAATCATGAATCGAATCATGAATCATGAATCATGAATCGAATCATGAATCATGAATCATGAATTGAATCATGAATCATGAATCATGAATTGAATCATGAATCATGAATCGAATCATGAATCATGAATCATGAATTGAATCATGAATCATGAATCGAATCATGAATCATGAATCATGAATTGAATCATGAATCATGAATCGAATCATGAATCATGAATTGAATCATGAATCGAATCATGAATCATGAATCTTGAATTGTATCATGAATCATGAATCGAATCATGAATCTTGAATCATGAATTGAATCATGATCGAATCATGAATCATGAATTGAATCATGAATCATGAATCATGAATCATGAATTGAATCATGAATCATGAATCATGAATCGAATCATGAATCATGAATCATGAATCATGAATCATGAATTGAATCATTGAATCATGAATCATGAATTGAATCATGAATCATGAATCATGAATCATGAATTGAATCATGAATCATGAATCATGAATCATGAATTGAATCATTTATCATGAATCATGAATTGAATCATGAATCATGAATCATGAATTGAATCATGAATCATGAATCATGAATCATGAATTGAATCATGAATCATGAATCATGAATCATGAATTGAATCATGAATCATGAATCATGAATCATGAATTGAATCATGAATCATGAATCATGAATCATGAATTGAATCATTTATCATGAATCATGAATTGAATCATAAATCATGATTCATAAATTGAATCATGAATTATGAATCATGAATTGAATCATGAATCATGAATCATGAATCAAAAATTGAACCATGAATCATGAATCATGAAGTGAAACATGAATTGAATCATGAATCATGAATCATGAATCATGAATCATGAATCATGAATCATGAATTGAATCATGAATCATGAATTGAATCATGAATCATGAATCATGATCATGAATTGAATCATTTATCATGATTCATTGAATTGAATCATGAATCATGAATCATGAATCATAAATCATGAATCGTGAATCATAAATTGAATCATGAATCATGAAGTGAATCATGAATTGAATCATGAATTATGATTCATAAATTGAATCATGAATTGAATCATGAATTATAAATTAAATCATGAATCATGAATTGAATCATGAATTGAATCATGACTTATGAATTATGAATTGAATCATGAATCATGAATCATGAATCATGAATTGAATCATGAATCATGAATCATGAATCATAAATTGAACCATGAATCATGAATCATGAAGTGAAACATGAATTGAATCATGAATCATGATTCATGAATTGAATCATGAATTGAATCATGAATTATAAATTAAATCATGAATCATGAATCATGAATCATGAATTGAATCATGAATCATGAATCATGAATTGAATCATGAATCGAATCATGAATCATGAATTGAATAATGAATCATGAATCATGAATCATGAATTGAATCATGAATCATGAATCGAATCATGAATCATGAATTGAATCATGAATCGAATCATGAATCATGAATCATGAATTATATCATGAATCATGAATCGAAGCATGAATCTTGAATCATGAATTGAATCATGAATCGAATCATCAATCATGAATTGAATCATGAATCATGAATCAAGAATTGAATCATGAATCTTGAATCATGAATTGAATCATGAATCGAATCATGAATCATGAAATGAATCATGAATCATGAATCATGAATCATGAATCATGAATCATGAATCATGAATCATGAATTGAATCATGAATCATGAATTGAATCATGAATCATGAATCATGAATCACGAATCATGAATCATGAATTGAATCATGAATCATGAATCATGAATCATGAATTGAATCATGAATCATGAATCATGAATTGAATCATGAATCATGAATCATGAATTAAATCCTGAATCATAAATTGAATTATGAATTGAATCATGAATCATGAATCATGAATCATAAATTGAATCATGAATCATGAAGTGAATCATGAATTGAATCATGAATCATGATTCATAAATTGAATCAAGAATTGAATCATGAATTATAAATTAAATCATGAATCATGAATTGAATCATGAATTGAATCATGAATTATAAATCATGAATTGAATCATGAATCATGAATCATGAATCATGAATTGAATCATGAATCATGAATCATGAATCATGAATCATGAATCATAAATTGAACCATGAATCATGAATCATGAAGTGAAACATGAATTGAATCATGAATCATGATTCATGAATTGAATCATGAATTGAATCATGAATTATAAATTAAATCATAAATCATGAATCATGAATCATAAATCGAATCATGAATCATGAATCATGAATCGAATCATGAATCATGAATCATGAATTGAATCATGAATCATGAATCATGAATTGAATCATAAATCATGAATCGAATCATGAATCATGAATTGAATCATGAATCATGAATCGAATCATGAATCATGAATCATGAATTGAATCATGAATCATGAATCATGAATCATGAATCGAATCATGAATCATGAATCATGAATTGAATCATGAATCATGAATCATGAATTGAATCATGAATCATGAATCGAATCATGAATCATGAATTGAATCATGAATCATGAATCGAATCATGAATCATGAATCATGAATTGAATCATGAATCATGAATCATGAATCATGAATTGAATCATGAATCATGAATCGAATCATGAATCATGAATTGAATCATGAATCGAATCATGAATCATGAATCATGAATTGTATCATGAATCATGAATCAAATCATGAATCTTGAATCATGAATTGAATCATGAATCGAATCATGAATCATGAATTGAATCATGAATTATGAATCATGAATTGAATCATGAATCATGAATAATGAATCGAATCATGAATCTTGAATCATGAATTGAATCATGAATCGAATCATGAATCATGAAATGAATCATGAATCATGAATCATGAATCATGAATCATGAATCGAATCATGAATCGAATCATGAATCATGAAATGAATCATGAATCATGAATCATGAATCATGAATCATGAATCATGAATCGAATCATGAATCATGAATCATGAATCATGAATCGAATCATGAATCATGAATCATGAATCGAATCATGAATCATGAATCATGACTCATGAATTGAATCATTTATCATGAATCAAGAATTGAATCATGAATCATGAATCAAGAATCATGAATTAAATCCTGAATCATAAATGGAAATATGAATTGAATCATGAATCATGAATCATGAATCATAAATTGAATCATGAATCATGAAGTGAATCATGAATTGAATCATGAATCATGATTCAAAAATTGAATCATGAATTGAATCATGAATTATAAATTAAATCATGAATCATGAATTGAATCATGAATTGAATCATGAATTATGAATCATGAATTGAATCATGAATCATGAATCATGAATCATGAATTGAATCATGAATCATCAATCATGAATCATAAATTGAACCATGAATCATGAATCATGAAGTGAAACATGAATTGAATCATGAATCATGAATTGAATCATGAATCATGAATTGAATCATGAATCATGAATCATGAATCATGAATTGAATCATGAATCATGAATCATAAATTGAACCATGAATCATGAATCATGAAGTGAAACATGAATTGAATCATGAATCATGATTCATGAATTGAATCATGAATTGAATCATGAATTATAAATTAAATCATGAATCATGAATCATGAATCATAAATCGAATCATGAATCATGAATCATGAATCGAATCATGAATCATGAATTGAATCATGAATCATGAATCATGAATTGAATCATGAATCATGAATCGAATCATGAATCATGAATCATGAATTGAATCATGAATCATGAATCGAATCATGAATCATGAATCATGAATTGAATCATGAATCATGAATCATGAATCATGAATCATGAATTGAATCATGAATCATGAATCGAATCATGAATCATGAATTGAATCATGAATCAAGAATCATGAATCATGAATCATGAATTGTATCATGAATCATGAATCGAATCATGAATCTTGAATCATGAATTGAATCATGAATCGAATCATGAATCATGAATTGAATCATGAATCATGAATCATGAATTGAATCATGAATCATGAATCATGAATCGAATCATGAATCTTAAATCATGAATTAAATCATGAATCGAATCATGAATCATGAAATGAATCATGAATCATGAATCATGAATCGAATCATAAATCATGAATCATGAATCATGAATCATGAATCGAATCATGAATCATGAATCATGAATCATGAATTAAATCATGAATCATGAATCATGAATTGAATCATGAATCATGAATCATGAATCATGAATCATGAATCATGAATTGAATCATGAATCATGAATCATGAATCATGAATCATGAATTGAATCATTTATCATGAATCATGAATTGAATCATGAATCATGAATCAAGAATCATGAATTAAATCCTGAATCATAAATTGAATTATGAATTGAATCATGAATCATGAATCATGAATCATAAATTGAATCATGAATCATGAAGTGAATCATGAATTGAATCATGAATCATGATTCATAAATTGAATCATGAATTGAATCATAAATTATAAATTAAATCATGAATCATGAATTGAATCATGAATTGAATCATGAATTATGAATCATGAATTGAATCATGAATCATAAATCATGAATCATGAATTGAATTATGAATCATGAATCATGAATCATGAATTGAATCATGAATCATGAATCGAATCATGAATCATGAATCATGAATTGAATCATGAATCATGAATTGAATCATGAATCATGAATCATGAATCATGAATCATGAATCATGAATCATGAATTGAATCATGAATCATGAATCGAATCATGAATCATGAATTGTATCATGAATCATGAATCGAATCATGAATCTTGAATCATGAATTGAATCATGAATCGAATCATGAATCATGAATTGAATCATGAATCATGAATCATGAATTGAATCATGAATCATGAATCATGAATCGAATCATAAATCTTGAATCATGAATTGAATCATGAATCGAATCATGAATCATGAAATGAATCATGAATCATGA
Source organism: Mixophyes fleayi (assembly GCF_038048845.1). Lineage (NCBI taxonomy): Eukaryota > Metazoa > Chordata > Amphibia > Anura > Limnodynastidae > Mixophyes > Mixophyes fleayi. The sequence continues at coordinate 80,826 of NW_027446038.1, forward strand.
ATCATGAATCATAAATCGAATCATGAATCATGAATCATGAATCATGAATCATGAATCATGAATCGAATCATAAATCTTGAATCATGAATTGAATCATGAATCGAATCATGAATCATGAAATGAATCATGAATCATGAATCATGAATCATGAATCATGAATCGAATCATGAATCATGAATCATGAATCATGAATCATGAATTGAATCATGAATCATGAATCATGAATTGAATCATGAATCATGAATCATGAATCATGAATCATGAATCATGAATTGAATCATGAATCATGAATCATGAATCATGAATTGAATCATTTATCATGAATCATGAATTGAATCATGAATCATGAATCATGAATTAAATCCTGAATCATAAATTGAATTATGAATTGAATCATGAATCATGAATCATGAATCATAAATTGAATCATGAATCGTGAAGTGAATCATGAACTGAATCATGAATCATGATTCATAAATTGAATCATGAATTGAATCATGAATTATAAATTAAATCATGAATCATGAATTGAATCATGAATTGAATCATAAATTATGAATCATGAATTGAATCATGAATCATGAATCATGAATCATGAATTAAATCATGAATCGTGAATCATGAATTGAATCAGGAATCATAAATCATGGATTGAATCATGAATCGAATCATGAATCATGAATTGAATCATGAATCATGAATCATAAATTGAATCATGAATCATGAATTGAATCATGAATCATGAATCAAGAATCATGAATTGAATCATGAATCATGAATCATGAATTGAATCATGAATTGAATCATGAATTATGAATCATGAATCGAATCATGAATCATGAATCATGAATTGTATCATCAATCATGAATCGAATCATGAATCTTGAATCATGAATTGAATCATGAATCATGAATCATGAATCGAATCATGAATCATGAATCATGAATCATGAATCATGAATTGAATCATGAATCATGAATTGAATCATGAATCATGAATCATGAATCATAAATTAAATCATGAATCATGAATCATGAATTGAATCATGAATCATGAATCTTGAATCATGAATCATGAATTGAATCATGAATCATGAATCATGAATCATGAATCATGAATTGAATCATGAATCATGAATCATGAATCGAATCATGAATCATGAATCAAGAATCATGAATCGAATCATGAATCATGAATTGAATCATGAATTGAATCATGAATCATGAATCATGAATCATGAATTGAATCATGAATCATGAATCGAATCATGAATCATGAATCATGAATTGAATCATGAATCATAAATCATGAATCATGAATCGTATCATGAATCATGAATCATGAATCATGAATCATGAATTGAATCATGAATCATGAATCATGAATTGAATCATGAATCATGAATCATGAATCATGAATCATGAATTGAATCATGAATCATGAATCATGAATTGAATCATGAATCAAGAATCATGAATCATGAATCATGAATTGAATCATGAATCATGAATCATGAATTGAATCATGAATCATGAATTGAATCATGAATCAAGAATCATGAATCATGAATCATGAATCATGAATTGAATCATGAATTGAATCATGAATTATAAATTAAATCATGAATCATGAATCATGAATCATAAATCGAATCATGAATCATGAATCGAATCATGAATCATGAATCATGAATTGAATCATGAATCATGAATCATGAATTGAATCATGAATCATGAATCGAATCATGAATCATGAATCATGAATTGAATCATGAATCATGAATCGAATCATGAATCATGAATCATGAATTGAATCATGAATCATGAATCGAATCATGAATCATGAATTGAATCATGAATCGAATCATGAATCATGAATCTTGAATTGTATCATGAATCATGAATCGAATCATGAATCTTGAATCATGAATTGAATCATGAATCGAATCATGAATCATGAATTGAATCATGAATCATGAATCATGAATCATGAATTGAATCATGAATCATGAATCATGAATCGAATCATGAATCATGAATCATGAATCATGAATCATGAATTGAATCATGAATCATGAATCATGAATTGAATCATGAATCATGAATCATGAATCATGAATTGAATCATGAATCATGAATCATGAATCATGAATTGAATCATTTATCATGAATCATGAATTGAATCATGAATCATGAATCATGAATTGAATCATGAATCATGAATCATGAATCATGAATTGAATCATGAATCATGAATCATGAATTGAATCATTTATCATGAATCATGAATTGAATCATAAATCATGATTCATAAATTGAATCATGAATTATGAATCATGAATTGAATCATGAATCATGAATCATGAATCAAAAATTGAACCATGAATCATGAATCATGAAGTGAAACATGAATTGAATCATGAATCATGAATCATGAATCATGAATCATGAATCATGAATCATGAATTGAATCATGAATCATGAATTGAATCATGAATCATGAATCATGAATCATGAATTGAATCATTTATCATGATTCATTGAATTGAATCATGAATCATGAATCATGAATCATAAATCATGAATCGTGAATCATAAATTGAATCATGAATCATGAAGTGAATCATGAATTGAATCATGAATTATGATTCATAAATTGAATCATGAATTGAATCATGAATTATAAATTAAATCATGAATCATGAATTGAATCATGAATTGAATCATGACTTATGAATTATGAATTGAATCATGAATCATGAATCATGAATCATGAATTGAATCATGAATCATGAATCATGAATCATAAATTGAACCATGAATCATGAATCATGAAGTGAAACATGAATTGAATCATGAATCATGATTCATGAATTGAATCATGAATTGAATCATGAATTATAAATTAAATCATGAATCATGAATCATGAATCATGAATTGAATCATGAATCATGAATCATGAATTGAATCATGAATCGAATCATGAATCATGAATTGAATCATGAATCATGAATCATGAATCATGAATTGAATCATGAATCATGAATCGAATCATGAATCATGAATTGAATCATGAATCGAATCATGAATCATGAATCATGAATTATATCATGAATCATGAATCGAAGCATGAATCTTGAATCATGAATTGAATCATGAATCGAATCATCAATCATGAATTGAATCATGAATCATGAATCAAGAATTGAATCATGAATCTTGAATCATGAATTGAATCATGAATCGAATCATGAATCATGAAATGAATCATGAATCATGAATCATGAATCATGAATCATGAATCATGAATCATGAATCATGAATTGAATCATGAATCATGAATTGAATCATGAATCATGAATCATGAATCACGAATCATGAATCATGAATTGAATCATGAATCATGAATCATGAATCATGAATTGAATCATGAATCATGAATCATGAATTGAATCATGAATCATGAATCATGAATTAAATCCTGAATCATAAATTGAATTATGAATTGAATCATGAATCATGAATCATGAATCATAAATTGAATCATGAATCATGAAGTGAATCATGAATTGAATCATGAATCATGATTCATAAATTGAATCAAGAATTGAATCATGAATTATAAATTAAATCATGAATCATGAATTGAATCATGAATTGAATCATGAATTATAAATCATGAATTGAATCATGAATCATGAATCATGAATCATGAATTGAATCATGAATCATGAATCATGAATCATGAATCATGAATCATAAATTGAACCATGAATCATGAATCATGAAGTGAAACATGAATTGAATCATGAATCATGATTCATGAATTGAATCATGAATTGAATCATGAATTATAAATTAAATCATAAATCATGAATCATGAATCATAAATCGAATCATGAATCATGAATCATGAATCGAATCATGAATCATGAATCATGAATTGAATCATGAATCATGAATCATGAATTGAATCATAAATCATGAATCGAATCATGAATCATGAATTGAATCATGAATCATGAATCGAATCATGAATCATGAATCATGAATTGAATCATGAATCATGAATCATGAATCATGAATCATGAATTGAATCATGAATCATGAATCGAATCATGAATCATGAATTGAATCATGAATCGAATCATGAATCATGAATCATGAATTGTATCATGAATCATGAATCGAATCATGAATCTTGAATCATGAATTGAATCATGAATCGAATCATGAATCATGAATTGAATCATGAATCATGAATCATGAATCATGAATCATGAATTGAATCATGAATCATGAATCATGAATCAAATCATGAATCTTGAATCATGAATTGAATCACGAATCGAATCATGAATCATGAAAAGAATCATGAGTCATGAATCATGAATCATGAATTGAATCATGAATCATGAATCATGAATCGAATCATGAATCATGAATCATGAATTGAATCATAAATCATGAATTGAATCATGAATCATGAATCATGAATCATGAATCATGAATCATGAATCATGAATTGAATCATGAATCATGAATCATTAATCATGAATTGAATCATTTATCATGAATCATGAATTGAATCATTTATCATGAATCATGAATTGAATCATGAATCATGAATCATGAATCATGAATTAAATCCTGAATCATAAATTGAATTATGAATTGAATCATGAATCATGAATCATGAATCATAAATTGAATCATGAATCATGAAGTGAATCATGAATTGAATCATGAATCATGATTCATAAATTGAATCATGAATTGAATCATGAATTATAAATTAAATCATGAATCATGAATTGAATCATGAATTATGAATCATGAATTGAATCATTAATCATGAATCATGAATTGAATCATGAATCATGATTCATAAATTGAATCATGAATTGAATCATGAATTATAAATTAAATCATGAATCATGAATTGAATCATGAATTATGAATCATGAATTGAATCATTAATCATGAATCATGAATTGAATCATGAATCATGAATCATGAATCATGAATTGAATCATGAATCATGAATTAAATCATGAATCGAATCATGAATCATGAATTGAATTATGAATCATGAATCATAAATTGAATCATGAATCATGAATTGAATCATGAATCATGAATTGAATCATGAATTGAATTATGAATCATGAATCATGAATTGAATCATGAATCATGAATCATGAATTGAATCATGAATTGAATCATGAATCATGAATCATGAATTGAATCATGAATCTTGAATCATGAATTGAATCATGAATCGAATCATGAATCATGAAATGAATCATGAATCATGAATCATGAATCATGAATCATGAATTGAATCATGAATCATGAATCATGAATCACGAATCATGAATCATGAATTGAATCATGAATCATGAATCATGAATCATGAATTGAATCATGAATCATGAATCATGAATTGAATCATGAATCATGAATCATGAATTAAATCCTGAATCATAAATTGAATTATGAATTGAATCATGAATCATGAATCATGAATCATAAATTGAATCATGAATCATGAAGTGAATCATGAATTGAATCATGAATCATGATTCATAAATTGAATCAAGAATTGAATCATGAATTATAAATTAAATCATGAATCATGAATTGAATCATGAATTGAATCATGAATTATAAATCATGAATTGAATCATGAATCATGAATCATGAATCATGAATTGAATCATGAATCATGAATCATGAATCATAAATTGAACCATGAATCATGAATCATGAAGTGAAACATGAATTGAATCATGAATCATGATTCATGAATTGAATCATGAATTGAATCATGAATTATAAATTAAATCATGAATCATGAATCATGAATCATAAATCGAATCATGAATCATGAATCATGAATCGAATCATGAATCATGAATCATGAATTGAATCATGAATCATGAATCATGAATTGAATCATAAATCATGAATCGAATCATGAATCATGAATTGAATCATGAATCATTAATCGAATCATGAATCATGAATCATGAATTGAATCATGAATCATGAATCATGAATCATGAATTGAATCATGAATCATGAATCGAATCATGAATCATGAATTGAATCATGAATCGAATCATGAATCATGAATCATGAATTGTATCATGAATCATGAATCGAATCATGAATCTTGAATCATGAATTGAATCATGAATCGAATCATGAATCATGAATTGAATCATGAATCATGAATCATGAATCATGAATCATGAATTGAATCATGAATCATGAATCATGAATCAAATCATGAATCTTGAATCATGAATTGAATCACGAATCGAATCATGAATCATGAAAAGAATCATGAGTCATGAATCATGAATCATGAATTGAATCATGAATCATGAATCATGAATCGAATCATGAATCATGAATCATGAATTGAATCATAAATCATGAATTGAATCATGAATCATGAATCATGAATCATGAATCATGAATCATGAATTGAATCATGAATCATGAATCATTAATCATGAATTGAATCATTTATCATGAATCATGAATTGAATCATTTATCATGAATCATGAATTGAATCATGAATCATGAATCATGAATCATGAATTAAATCCTGAATCATAAATTGAATTATGAATTGAATCATGAATCATGAATCATGAATCATAAATTGAATCATGAATCATGAAGTGAATCATGAATTGAATCATGAATCATGATTCATAAATTGAATCATGAATTGAATCATGAATTATAAATTAAATCATGAATCATGAATTGAATCATGAATTATGAATCATGAATTGAATCATTAATCATGAATCATGAATCATGAATTGAATCATGAATCATGAATCATGAATCATGAATTGAATCATGAATCATGAATTAAATCATGAATCGAATCATGAATCATGAATTGAATCATGAATCATGAATCATAAATTGAATCATGAATCATGAATTGAATCATGAATCATGAATTGAATCATGAATTGAATTATGAATCATGAATCAAGAATTGAATCATGAATCATGAATCATGAATCATGAATTGAATCATGAATCATGAATCATGAATTGAATCATGAATTGAATCATGAATCATGAATCGAGAATTGAATCATGAATCATGAATCATGAATTGAATCATGAATCAAGAATCATGAATCATGAATCATGAATCATGAATCATGAATTGAATCATGAATCATAAATCATGAATTGAATCATGAATCATGAATCATGAATTAAATCCTGAATCATAAAGTGAATCATGAATTGAACCATGAATCATGAAGTGAAACATGAATTGAATCATGAATCATGATTCATGAATTGAATCATGAATTGAATCATGAATTATAAATTAAATCATGAATCATGAATTAAATCCTGAATCATAAAGTGAATCATGAATTGAACCATGAATCATGAAGTGAAACATAAATCGAATCATGAATCATGAATCATGAATCGAATCATGAATCATGAATCATGAATTGAATCATGAATCATGAATCGAATCATGAATCATGAATTGAATCATGAATCATGAATCGAATCATGAATCATGAATCATGAATTGAATCATGAATCATGAATCGAATCATGAATCATGAATTGAATCATGAATCGAATCATGAATCATGAATCTTGAATTGTATCATGAATCATGAATCGAATCATGAATCTTGAATCATGAATTGAATCATGAATCGAATCATGAATTGAATCATGAATCATGAATTGAATCATGAATCATGAATCATGAATCATGAATTGAATCATGAATCATGAATCATGAATCGAATCATGAATCTTGAATCATGAATTGAATCATGAATCGAATCATGAATCATGAAATGAATCATGAATCATGAATCATGAATCATGAATCGAATCATGAATCATGAATCATGAATCATGAATCATGAATCATGAATCATGAATCGAATCATGAATCATGAATCATGAATCGTGAATCATGAATTGAATCATGAATCATGAATCATGAATTGAATCATGAATCATGAATCATGAATCATGAATCATGAATCATGAAATGAATCATGAATCATGAATCATGAATCGAATCATGAATCATGAATCATGAATCATGAATCGAATCATGAATCATGAATCATGAATCGTGAATCATGAATTGAATCATGAATCATGAATCATGAATTGAATCATGAATCATGAATCATGAATCATGAATCATGAATTGAATCATGAATCATGAATCATGAATCATGAATTGAATCATTTATCATGAATCATGAATTGAATCATGAATCATGAATCATGAATCATGAATTAAATCCTGAATCATAAATTGAATTATGAATTGAATCATGAATCATGAATCATGAATCATAAATTGAATTATGAATCATGAAGTGAATCATGAATTGAATGATGAATCATGATTCATAAATTGAATCATGAATTGAATCATGAATTATAAATAAAATCATGAATCATGAATTGAATCATGAATTGAATCATGAATTATGAATCATGAATTGAATCATGAATCATGAATCATGAATCATGAATTGAATCATGAATCATGAATCATGAATCATAAATTGAACCATGAATCATGAATCATGAAGTGAAACATGAATTGAATCATGAATCATGACTCATGAATCATGAATCATGAATTGAATCATGAATCATGAATTGAATCATTTATCATGAATCATGAATTGAATCATGAATCATGAATCATGAATCATAAATTGAACCATGAATCATGAATCATGAAGTGAAACATGAATTGAATCATGAATCATGATTCATGAATTGAATCATGAATTATAAATTAAATCATGAATCATGAATCATGAATCATAAATCGAATCATGAATCATGAATCATGAATCGAATCATGAATCATGAATCATGAATTGAATCATGAATCATGAATCATGAATTGAATCATGAATCATGAATCGAATCATGAATCATGAATCATGAATTGAATCATGAATCATGAATCATGAATCATGAATTGAATCATGAATCATGAATCAAATCATGAATCATGAATTGAATCATGAATCGAATCATGAATCATGAATCATGAATTGTATCATGAATCATGAATTGAATCATGAATCATGAATCATGAATCGAATCATGAATCTTGAATCATGAATCGAATCATGAATCGAATCATGAATCATGAAATGAATCATGAATCATGAATCATGAATTGTATCATGAATCATGAATTGAATCATGAATCATGAATCATGAATCGAATCATGAATCTTGAATCATGAATCGAATCATGAATCGAATCATGAATCATGAAATGAATCATGAATCATGAATCATGAATCATGAATCATGAATCATGAATCATGAATCATGAATTGAATCATGAATCATGAATTGAATCATGAATCATGAATCATGAATTGAATCATGAATTGAATCATGAATCATGAATCATGGATTGAATCATGAATCATGAAATGAATCATGAACCATGAATCGAATCATGAATCATGAATTGAATCATGAATCGAATCATGAATCATGAATCATGAATTTTATCATCAATCATGAATCGAATCATGAATCTTGAATCATGAATTAAATCATGAATCATGAATCATGAATTGAATAATGAATCATGAATCATGAATCGAATCATGAATCATGAGTCAAGAATCATGAATCGAATCATGAATCATGAATCATGAATCATGAATCATGAATTGAATCATGAATCATGAATCATGAATTGAATCATGAATCATGAATCATGAATCATGAATCATGAATTAAATCATGAATCATGAATCATGAATTGAAGCATGAATCATGAATCTTGAATCATGAATCATGAATTGAATCATGAATCATGAATCATGAATCATGAATTGAATTATGAATCATGAATTGAATCATGAATCATGAATCATGAATCATGAATTGAATTATGAATCATGAATCATGAATCGAATCATGAATCATGAATTGAATCATGAATTGAATCATGAATCATGAATCATGAATCATGAATTGAATCATGAATCATGAATCGAATCTTGAATCATGAATCAAGAATCATGAATCGAATCATGAATCATGAATCGAATCATGAATCATAAATCATGAATTGAATCATGAATCAAGAATCATGAATCGAATCATGAATCATGAATCGTATCATGAATCATGAATCATGAATCATGAATCATGAATTAAATCATGAATCATGAATTAAATCATGAATCATGAATCATGAATTGAATCATGAATCATGAATCATGAATCATGAATCATGAATCATGAATCATGAATCGAATCATGAATCATGAATCATGAATCGAATCATGAATCATGAATCATGAATTGAATCATGAATCATGAAACATGAATCATGAATCATGAATTGAATCATGAATCATGAATCAAATCATGAATCATGAATTGAATCATGAATCAAATCATGAATCATGAATCATGAATTGTATCATGAATCATGAATCGAATCATGAATCTTGAATCATGAATTGAATCATGAATCGAATCATGAATCATGAATTGAATCATGAATCATGAATTGAATCATGAATCATGAATCATGAATCGAATCATGAATCTTGAATCATGAATTGAATCATGAATCGAATCATGAATCATGAAATGAATCATGAATCATGAATCATGAATCATGAATCATGAATTGAATCATGAATCATGAATTGAATCATGAATCATGAATCATGAATTGAATCATGAATCATGAATCATGAATTGAATCATGAATCATGAATCATGAATCATGAATTGAATCATTTATCATGAATCATGAATTGAATCATGAATCATGAATCATGAATTGAATCATGAATCATGATTCATAAATTGAATCATGAATTGAATCATGAATTATAAATTAAATCATGAATCATGAATTGAATCATGAATTGAATCATGAATTATGAATCATGAATTGAATCATGAATCATGAATCATGAATCATGAATTGAATCATGAATCATGAATCATAAATTGAACCATGAATCATGAATCATGAAGTGAAACATGAATTGAATCATGAATCATGATTCATGAATTGAATCATGAATCATGAATCATGAATCATGAATCATGAATCATGAATTGAATCATGAATCATGAATCGAATCATGAATCATGAATTGAATCATGAATCGAATCATGAATCATGAATTGTATCATGAATCATGAATCGAATCATGAATCTTGAATCATGAATTGAATCATGAATTGAATCATGAATCATGAATTGAATCATGAATCATGAATTGAATCATGAATCATGAATCATGAATCATGAATTGAATCATGAATCATGAATCATGAATCGAATCATGAATCTTGAATCATGAATTGAATCATGAATCGAATCATGAATCATGAAATGAATCATGAATCATGAATTATGAATCATGAATCATGAATCATGAATCATGAATCGAATCATGAATCATGAATCATGAATAATGAATCATGAATTGAATCATGAATCATGAATTGAATCATGAATCATGAATCATGAATCATGAATTGAATCATTTATCATGAATCATGAATTGAATCATGAATCATGAATCATGAATCATGAATTAAATTCTGAATCATAAATTGAATTATGAATTAAATCATGAATCATGAATCATGAATCATAAATTGAATCATGAATCATGAAGTGAATCATGAATTGAATCATGAATCATGATTCATAAATTGAATCATGAATTGAATCATGAATTATAAATTAAATTATGAATCATGAATTGAATCATGAATTGAATCATGAATTATGAATCATGAATTGAATCATGAATCATGAATCATGAATCATGAATTGAATCATGAATCATGAATCATGAATCATGAATTGAATCATGAATCATGAATTGAATCATGAATTCGAATCATGAATCATGAAATGAATCATGAATCATGAATCATGAATCATGAATCATGAATTGAATCATGAATCATGAATTGAATCATGAATCATGAATCATGAATTGAATCATGAATCATGAATCATGAATTGAATCATGAATCATGAATCATGAATCATGAATTGAATCATTTATCATGAATCATGAATTGAATCATGAATCATGAATCATGAATTAAATCCTGAATCATAAATTGAATTATGAATTGAATCATGAATCATGAATCATAAATTGAATCATGAATCATGAAGTGAATCATGAATTGAATCATGAATCATGATTCATAAATTGAATCATGAATTGAATCATGAATTATAAATTAAATCATGAATCATGAATTGAATCATGAATTGAATCATGAATTATGAATCATGAATTGAATCATGAATCATGAATCATGAATCATGAATTGAATCATGAATCATGAATCATAAATTGAACCATGAATCATGAATCATGAACTGAAACATGAATTGAATCATGAATCATGATTCATGAATTGAATCATGAATCATGAATCATGAATCATGAATCATGAATCATGAATCATGAATTGAATCATGAATCATGAATCGAATCATGAATCATGAATTGAATCATGAATCGAATCATGAATCATGAATTGTATCATGAATCATGAATCGAATCATGAATCTTGAATCATGAATTGAATCATGAATTGAATCATGAATCATGAATTGAATCATGAATCATGAATTGAATCATGAATCATGAATCATGAATCATGAATTGAATCATGAATCATGAATCATGAATCGAATCATGAATCTTGAATCATGAATTGAATCATGAATCGAATCATGAATCATGAAATGAATCATGAATCATGAATAATGAATCATGAATCATGAATCATGAATCATGAATCGAATCATGAATCATGAATCATGAATAATGAATCATGAATTGAATCATGAATCATGAATTGAATCATGAATCATGAATCATGAATCATGAATCATGAATCATGAATCATGAATTGAATCATGAATCATGAATTGAATCATGAATCATGAATCATGAATCATGAATTGAATCATTTATCATGAATCATGAATTGAATCATGAATCATGAATCATGAATCATGAATTAAATCCTGAATCATAAATTGAATTATGAATTAAATCATGAATCATGAATCATGAATCATAAATTGAATCATGAATCATGAAGTGAATCATGAATTGAATCATGAATCATGATTCATAAATTGAATCATGAATTGAATCATGAATTATAAACTAAATTATGAATCATGAATTGAATCATGAATTGAATCATGAATTATGAATCATGAATTGAATCATGAATCATGAATCATGAATCATGAATTGAATCATGAATCATGAATCATGAATCATGAATTGAATCATGAATCATGAATTGAATCATTAATCGAATCATGAATCATGAATTGAATCATGAATCATGAATTATAAATTGAATCATGAATCATGAATTGAATCATGAATCATGAATTGAATCATGAGTCATGAATCTTGAATTGAATCATGAATTGAATTATGAATCATGAATCAATAATTGAATCATGAATCATGAATCATGAATCATGAATTGAATCAAGAATCATGAATCATGAATTGAATCATGAATTATGAATTGAATCATGAATCGAATCATGAATCATGAATCATGAATTGTATCATCAATCATGAATCGAATCATGAATCTTGAATCATGAATTGAATCATGAATCGAATCATGAATCTTGAATCATGAATTGAATCATGAATCATGAATCATGAATTGAATAATGAATCATGAATCATGAATCGAATCATGAATCATGAGTCAAGAATCATGAATCGAATCATGAATCATGAATCATGAATCATGAATCATGAATTGAATCATGAATCATGAATCATGAATTGAATCATGAATCATGAATCATGAATCATGAATTGAATCATGAATCATGAATCATGAATCATAAATCATGAATCATGAATCATGAAGTGAAACATGAATTGAATCATGAATCATGATTCATGAATTGAATCATGAATTGAATCATGAATTATAAATTGAATCATGAATCATGAATCATGAATCATGAATTGAATCATGAATCATGAATCATGAATCGAATCATGAATCTTGAATAATGAATTGAATCATGAATCGAATCATGAATCATGAAATGAATCATGAATCATGAATCATGAATCCAATCATGAATCATGAATTGAATCATGAATCGAATCATGAATCATGAATTGTATCATGAATCATGAATCGAATCATGAATCTTGAATCATGAATTGAATCATGAATTGAATCATGAATCATGAATTGAATCATGAATCATGAATTGAATCATGAATCATGAATCATGAATCATGAATTGAATCATGAATCATGAATCATGAATCGAATCATGAATCTTGAATCATGAATTGAATCATGAATCGAATCATGAATCATGAAATGAATCATGAATCATGAATTATGAATCATGAATCATGAATCATGAATCATGAATCGAATCATGAATCATGAATCATGAATAATGAATCATGAATTGAATCATGAATCATGAATTGAATCATGAATCATGAATCATGAATCATGAATCATGAATCATGAATCATGAATTGAATCATGAATCATGAATTGAATCATGAATCATGAATCATGAATCATGAATTGAATCATTTATCATGAATCATGAATTGAATCATGAATCATGAATCATGAATCATGAATTAAATCCTGAATCATAAATTGAATTATGAATTAAATCATGAATCATGAATCATGAATCATGAATCATAAATTGAATCATGAATCATGAAGTGAATCATGAATTGAATCATGAATCATGATTCATAAATTGAATCATGAATTGAATCATGAATTATAAATTAAATTATGAATCATGAATTGAATCATGAATTGAATCATGAATTATGAATCATGAATTGAATCATGAATCATGAATCATGAATCATGAATTGAATCATGAATCATGAATCATGAATCATGAATTGAATCATGAATCATGAATTGAATCATTAATCGAATCATGAATCATGAATTGAATCATGAATCATGAATTATAAATTGAATCATGAATCATGAATTGAATCATGAATCATGAATTGAATCATGAGTCATGAATCTTGAATTGAATCATGAATTGAATTATGAATCATGAATCAATAATTGAATCATGAATCATGAATCATGAATCATGAATTGAATCATGAATCATGAATCATGAATTCAATCATGAATTGAATCAAGAATCATGAATCATGAATTGAATCATGAATTATGAATTGAATCATGAATCGAATCATGAATCATGAATCATGAATTGTATCATCAATCATGAATCGAATCATGAATCTTGAATCATGAATTGAATCATGAATCGAATCATGAATCTTGAATCATGAATTGAATCATGAATCATGAATCATGAATTGAATAATGAATCATGAATCATGAATCGAATCATGAATCATGAGTCAAGAATCATGAATCGAATCATGAATCATGAATCATGAATCATGAATCATGAATTGAATCATGAATCATGAATCATGAATTGAATCATGAATCATGAATCATGAATCATGAATTGAATCATGAATCATGAATCATGAATCATAAATCATGAATCATGAATCATGAAGTGAAACATGAATTGAATCATGAATCATGATTCATGAATTGAATCATGAATTGAATCATGAATTATAAATTGAATCATGAATCATGAATCATGAATCATGAATTGAATCATGAATCATGAATCATGAATCGAATCATGAATCTTGAATAATGAATTGAATCATGAATCGAATCATGAATCATGAAATGAATCATGAATCATGAATTATGAATCATGAATCATGAATCGAATCATGAATCATGAATCATGAATAATGAATCATGAATTGTATCATGAATCATGAATTGAATCATGAATCATGAATCATGAATTGAATCATTTATCATGAATCATGAATTGAATCATGAATCATGAATCATGAATCATGAATTAAATCCTGAATCATAAATTGAATTATGAATTGAATCATGAATCATGAATCATGAATCATAAATTGAATCATGAATCATGAAGTGAATCATGAATTGAATCATGAATCATGATTTATAAATTGAATCATGAATCATGAGTCAAGAATCATGAATCGAATCATGAATCATGAATCATGAATCATGAATCATGAATTGAATCATTTATCATGAATCATGAATTGAATCATGAATCATGAATCATGAATTAAATCCTGAATCATAAATTGAATTATGAATTGAATCATGAATCATGAATCATGAATTATAAATTAAATCATGAATCATGAATTGAATCATGAATTGAATCATGAATTATGAATCATGAATTGAATCATGAATCATGAGTCAAGAATCATGAATCATGAGTCAAGAATCATGAATCGAATCATGAATCATGAATCATGAATCATAAATCATGAATTGAATCATGAATCATGAATCATGAATTGAATCATGAATCATGAATCATGAATTGAATCATGAATCATGAATCATGAATCATAAATTGAACCATGAATCATGAATCATGAAGTGAAACATGAATTGAATCATGAATCATGATTCATGAATTGAATCATGAATTGAATCATGAATTATAAATTAAATCATGAATCATGAATCATGAATCATAAATCGAATCATGAATCATGAATCATGAATCGAATCATGAATCATGAATTGAATCATGAATCATGAATCATGAATTGAATCATGAATCATGAATCGAATCATGAATCATGAATCATGAATTGAATCATGAATCATGAAACATAAATCATGAATCATGAATTGAATCATGAATCAAATCATGAATCATGAATCATGAATTGTATCATGAATCATGAATCGAATCATGAATCTTGAATCATTAATTAAATCATGAATCAAATCATGAATCATGAATTGAATCATGAATCATGAATCATGAATTGAATCATGAATCATGAATCATGAATCGAATCATGAATCTTGAATCATGAATTGAATCATGAATCGAATCATGAATCATGAAATGAATCATGAATCATGAATCATGAATCATGAATCATGAATCATGAATTGAATCATGAATCATGAATTGAATCATGAATCATGAATCATGAATCATGAATTTAATCATGAATCATGAATCATGAATTGAATCATGAATCATGAATCATGAATCATGAATTGAATCATTTATCATGAATCATGAATTGAATCATGAATCATGAATCATGAATTAAATCCCGAATCATAAATTGAATTATGAATTGAATCATGAATCATGAATCATAAATTGAATCATGAATCTTGAAGTGAATCATGAATTGAATCATGAATCATGATTCATAAATTGAATCATGAATTGAATCATGAATTATAAATTAAATCATGAATCATGAATTGAATCATGAATTGAATCATGAATTATGAATCATGAATTGAATCATGAATCATGAATCATGAATCATGAATTGAATCATGAATCATGAATCATAAATTGAACCATGAATCATGAATCATGAAGTGAAACATGAATTGAATCATGAATCATGAATCGAATCATGAATCATGATCGAATCATGAAGCATGAATCATGAATTGAATCATGAATCATGAATCATGAATCATGAATCATGAATTGAATCATGAATCATGAATCGAATCATGAATCATGAATTGAATCATGAATCGAATCATGAATCATGAATCATGAATTATATCATGAATCATGAATCGAATCATGAATCTTGAATCATGAATTGAATCATGAATCGAATCATGAATCATGAATTAAATCCTGAATCATAAATTGAATTATGAATTGAATCATGAATCATGAATCATAAATTGAATCATGAATCATGAAGTGAATCATGAATTGAATCATGAATCATGATTCATAAATTGAATCATGAATTGAATCATGAATTATAAATTAAATCATGAATCATGAATTGAATTATGAATTGAATCATGAATTATGAATCATGAATTGAATCATGAATCATGAATCATGAATCATGAATTGAATCATGAATCATGAATCATAAATTGAACCATGAATCATGAATCATGAAGTGAAACATGAATTGAATCATGAATCATGAATCGAATCATGAATCGAATCATGAAGCATGAATCATGAATTGAATCATGAATCATGAATCATGAATCATGAATTGAATCATGAATCATGAATCATGAATTGAATCATGAATCATGAATCATGAATTAAATCCTGAATCATAAATTGAATTATGAATTGAATCATGAATCATGAATCATGAATTCATGATCATGATCATGATTCATGATTCATG
>NW_027446039.1:0-98772 GCF_038048845.1 Mixophyes fleayi
TTTGTGGGCAATGTAAGAAATGTCATGAGAAACAAGAATTATGTAAAAGAATTGATGTGTCATTGTTTCCAAGAGAAAGGAACACAGGAGTGTAAAAAAGCATTGTTTTTGGACGGCAATGAAGAAATGACTATGTTTTGCGATTTCTCCTGCTCAGAAAGACTTAGAAAGTTGATAATTGTGGGCAATGTAAGAAATGTCATGAGAAACAAGAATTATGTAAAAGAATTGATGTAAGTCATTGTTTCCAAGAGAAAGGGAGACAGGAGTGTAAAAAAGCGTTGTTTTTGGACGCCAATGAAGAAATGACTGTTTTGCGATTTCTCTTGCTCAGAAAGACTTAGAAAGTTGATAATTGTGGGCAATGTTAGAAATGTCATGAGAAACAAGAATTATGTAAAAGAATTGATGTAAGTCATTGTTTCCAAGAGAAAGGGAGACAGGAGTGTAAAAAAGCGTTGTTTTTGGACGGCAATGAAGAAATGACTGTTTTGCGATTTCTCTTGCTCAGAAAGACTTAGAAAGTTGATAATTGTGTTCAATGTTAGAAATGTCATGAGAAACAAGAATTATGTAAAAGAATTGATGTAAGTCATTGTTTCCAAGAGAAAGGGAGACCGGAGTGTAAAAAAGCGTTGTTTTTGGACGCCAATGAAGAAATGACTATGTTTTGCGATTTCTCCTGCTCAGAAAGACTTAGAAAGTTGATAATTGTGGGCAATGTTAGAAATGTCATGAGAAACAAGAATTATGTAAAAGAATTGATGTAAGTCATTGTTTCCAAGAGAAAGGGAGACAGGAGTGTAAAAAAGCGTTGTTTTTGGACGGCAATGAAGAAATGACTGTTTTGCGATTTCTCTTGCTCAGAAAGACTTAGAAAGTTGATAATTGTGTTCAATGTTAGAAATGTCATGAGAAACAAGAATTATGTAAAAGAATTGATGTAAGTCATTGTTTCCAAGAGAAAGGGAGACCGGAGTGTAAAAAAGCGTTGTTTTTGGACGGCAATGAAGAAATAACTGTTTTGCGATTTCTCTTGCTCAGAAAGACTTAGAAAGTTGATAATTGTGGGCAATGTAAGAAATGTCATGAGAAACAAGAATTATGTAAAATAATTGATGTAAGTCATTGTTTAGAAGAGAAAGGGAGACAGGAGTGTAAAAAAGCGTTGTTTTTGGACGGCAATGAAGAAATGACTATGTTTTGCGATTTCTCCTGCTCAGAAAGACTTAGAAAGTTGATAATTGGGGGCAATGTAAGAAATGTCATGAGAAACAAGAATTATGTAAAAGAATTGATGTAAGTCATTGTTTCCAAGAGAAAGGGAGACAGGAGTGTAAAAAAGCGTTGTTTTTGGACGCCAATGAAGAAATGACTGTTTTGCGATTTCTCCTGCTCAGAAAGACTTAGAAAGTTGATAATTGTGGGCAATGTTAGAAATGTCATGAGAAACAAGAATTATGTAAAAGAATTGATGTAAGTCATTGTTTCCAAGAGAAAGGGAGACAGGAGTGTAAAAAAGCGTTGTTTTTGGACGGCAATGAAGAAATGACTGTTTTTCGATTTCTCTTGCTCAGAAAGACTTAGAAAGTTGATAATTGTGGGCAATGTTAGAAATGTCATGAGAAACAAGAATTATGTAAAAGAATTGATGTAAGTCATTGTTTCCAAGAGAAAGGGAGACCGGAGTGTAAAAAAGCGTTGTTTTTGGACGCCAATGAAGAAATGACTGTTTTGCGATTTCTCTTGCTCAGAAAGACTTAGAAAGTTGATAATTGTGGGCAATGTTAGAAATGTCATGAGAAACAAGAATTATGTAAAAGAATTGATGTAAGTCATTGTTTCCAAGAGAAAGGGAGACCGGAGTGTAAAAAAGCGTTGTTTTTGGACGGCAATGAAGAAATGACTGTTTTGCGATTTCTCCTGCTCAGAAAGACTTAGAAAGTTGATAATTGTGGGCAATGTTAGAAATGTCATGAGAAACAAGAATTATGTAAAAGAATTGATGTAAGTCATTGTTTCCAAGAGAAAGGGAGACCGGAGTGTAAAATAGCGTTGTTTTTGGACGGCAATGAAGAAATGACTGTTTTGCGATTTCTCTTGCTCAGAAAGACTTAGAAAGTTGATAATTGTGGGCAATGTAAGAAATGTCATGAGAAACAAGAATTATGTAAAAGAATTGATGTAAGTCATTGTTTCCAAGAGAAAGGGAGACCGGAGTGTAAAAAAGCGTTGTTTTTGGACGGCAATGAAGAAATGACTATGTTTTGCGATTTCTCCTGCTCAGAAAGACTTAGAAAGTTGATAATTGTGGGCAATGTAAGAAATGTCATGAGAAACAAGAATTATGTAAAAGAATTGATGTAAGTCATTGTTTCCAAGAGAAAGGGAGACAGGAGTGTAAAAAAGCGTTGTTTTTGGACGCCAATGAAGAAATGACTATGTTTTGCGATTTCTCCTGCTCAGAAAGACTTAGAAAGTTGATAATTGTGGGCAATGTTAGAAATGTCATGAGAAACAAGAATTATGTAAAAGAATTGATGTAAGTCATTGTTTCCAAGAGAAAGGGAGACAGGAGTGTAAAAAAGCGTTGTTTTTGGACGGCAATGAAGAAATTACTATGTTTTGCGATTTCTCCTGCTCAGAAAGACTTAGAAAGTTGATAATTGTGGGCAATGTTAGAAATGTCATGAGAAACAAGAATTATGTAAAAGAATTGATGTAAGTCATTGTTTCCAAGAGAAAGGGAGACAGGAGTGTAAAAAAGCGTTGTTTTTGGACGCCAATGAAGAAATGACTATGTTTTGCGATTTCTCCTGCTCAGAAAGACTTAGAAAGTTGATAATTGTGGGCAATGTTAGAAATGTCATGAGAAACAAGAATTATGTAAAAGAATTGATGTAAGTCATTGTTTCCAAGAGAAAGGGAGACAGGAGTGTAAAAAAGCGTTGTTTTTGGACGGCAATGAAGAAATGACTGTTTTGCGATTTCTCTTGCTCAGAAAGACTTAGAAAGTTGATAATTGTGGGCAATGTTAGAAATGTCATGAGAAACAAGAATTATGTAAAAGAATTGATGTAAGTCATTGTTTCCAAGAGAAAGGGAGACCGGAGTGTAAAAAAGCGTTGTTTTTGGACGGCAATGAAGAAATAACTGTTTTGCGATTTCTCTTGCTCAGAAAGACTTAGAAAGTTGATAATTGTGGGCAATGTAAGAAATGTCATGAGAAACAAGAATTATGTAAAATAATTGATGTAAGTCATTGTTTAGAAGAGAAAGGGAGACAGGAGTGTAAAAAAGCGTTGTTTTTGGACGGCAATGAAGAAATGACTATGTTTTGCGATTTCTCCTGCTCAGAAAGACTTAGAAAGTTGATAATTGTGGGCAATGTAAGAAATGTCATGAGAAACAAGAATTATGTAAAAGAATTGATGTAAGTCATTGTTTCCAAGAGAAAGGGAGACCGGAGTGTAAAAAAGCGTTGTTTTTGGACGGCAATGAAGAAATGACTATGTTTTGCGATTTCTCCTGCTCAGAAAGACTTAGAAAGTTGATAATTGTGGGCAATGTAAGAAATGTCATGAGAAACAAGAATTATGTAAAAGAATTGATGTAAGTCATTGTTTCCAAGAGAAAGGGAGACAGGAGTGTAAAAAAGCGTTGTTTTTGGACGCCAATGAAGAAATGACTATGTTTTGCGATTTCTCCTGCTCAGAAAGACTTAGAAAGTTGATAATTGTGGGCAATGTTAGAAATGTCATGAGAAACAAGAATTATGTAAAAGAATTGATGTAAGTCATTGTTTCCAAGAGAAAGGGAGACAGGAGTGTAAAAAAGCGTTGTTTTTGGACGGCAATGAAGAAATGACTATGTTTTGCGATTTCTCCTGCTCAGAAAGACTTAGAAAGTTGATAATTGTGGGCAATGTTAGAAATGTCATGAGAAACAAGAATTATGTAAAAGAATTGATGTAAGTCATTGTTTCCAAGAGAAAGGGAGACAGGAGTGTAAAAAAGCGTTGTTTTTGGACGGCAATGAAGAAATGACTGTTTTGCGATTTCTCTTGCTCAGAAAGACTTAGAAAGTTGATAATTGTGGGCAATGTTAGAAATGTCATGAGAAACAAGAATTATGTAAAAGAATTGATGTAAGTCATTGTTTCCAAGAGAAAGGGAGACCGGAGTGTAAAAAAGCGTTGTTTTTGGACGGCAATGAAGAAGTAACTGTTTTGCGATTTCTCTTGCTCAGAAAGACTTAGAAAGTTGATAATTGTGGGCAATGTAAGAAATGTCATGAGAAACAAGAATTATGTAAAAGAATTGATGTAAGTCATTGTTTAGAAGAGAAAGGGAGACAGGAGTGTAAAAAAGCGTTGTTTTTGGACGGCAATGAAGAAATGACTATGTTTTGCGATTTCTACTGCTCAGAAAGACTTAGAAAGTTGATAATTGGGGGCAATGTAAGAAATGTCATGAGAAACAAGAATTATGTAAAAGAATTGATGTAAGTCATTGTTTCCAAGAGAAAGGGAGACAGGAGTGTAAAAAAGCGTTGTTTTTGGACGGCAATGAAGAAATGACTATGTTTTGCGATTTCTCTTGCTCAGAAAGACTTAGAAAGTTGATAATTGTGGGCAATGTAAGAAATGTCATGAGAAACAAGAATTATGTAAAAGAATTGATGTAAGTCATTGTTTCCAAGAGAAAGGGAGACCGGAGTGTAAAAAAGCGTTGTTTTTGGACGCCAATGAAGAAATGACTATGTTTTGCGATTTCTCCTGCTCAGAAAGACTTAGAAAGTTGATAATTGTGGGCAATGTTAGAAATGTCATGAGAAACAAGAATTATGTAAAAGAATTGATGTAAGTCATTGTTTCCAAGAGAAAGGGAGACAGGAGTGTAAAAAAGCGTTGTTTTTGGACGGCAATGAAGAAATTACTATGTTTTGCGATTTCTCCTGCTCAGAAAGACTTAGAAAGTTGATAATTGTGGGCAATGTTAGAAATGTCATGAGAAACAAGAATTATGTAAAAGAATTGATGTAAGTCATTGTTTCCAAGAGAAAGGGAGACAGGAGTGTAAAAAAGCGTTGTTTTTGGACGCCAATGAAGAAATGACTATGTTTTGCGATTTCTCCTGCTCAGAAAGACTTAGAAAGTTGATAATTGTGGGCAATGTTAGAAATGTCATGAGAAACAAGAATTATGTAAAAGAATTGATGTAAGTCATTGTTTCCAAGAGAAAGGGAGACAGGAGTGTAAAAAAGCGTTGTTTTTGGACGGCAATGAAGAAATGACTGTTTTGCGATTTCTCTTGCTCAGAAAGACTTAGAAAGTTGATAATTGTGGGCAATGTTAGAAATGTCATGAGAAACAAGAATTATGTAAAAGAATTGATGTAAGTCATTGTTTCCAAGAGAAAGGGAGACCGGAGTGTAAAAAAGCGTTGTTTTTGGACGGCAATGAAGAAATAACTGTTTTGCGATTTCTCTTGCTCAGAAAGACTTAGAAAGTTGATAATTGTGGGCAATGTAAGAAATGTCATGAGAAACAAGAATTATGTAAAATAATTGATGTAAGTCATTGTTTAGAAGAGAAAGGGAGACAGGAGTGTAAAAAAGCGTTGTTTTTGGACGGCAATGAAGAAATGACTATGTTTTGCGATTTCTCCTGCTCAGAAAGACTTAGAAAGTTGATAATTGTGGGCAATGTAAGAAATGTCATGAGAAACAAGAATTATGTAAAAGAATTGATGTAAGTCATTGTTTCCAAGAGAAAGGGAGACCGGAGTGTAAAAAAGCGTTGTTTTTGGACGGCAATGAAGAAATGACTATGTTTTGCGATTTCTCCTGCTCAGAAAGACTTAGAAAGTTGATAATTGTGGGCAATGTAAGAAATGTCATGAGAAACAAGAATTATGTAAAAGAATTGATGTAAGTCATTGTTTCCAAGAGAAAGGGAGACAGGAGTGTAAAAAAGCGTTGTTTTTGGACGCCAATGAAGAAATGACTATGTTTTGCGATTTCTCCTGCTCAGAAAGACTTAGAAAGTTGATAATTGTGGGCAATGTTAGAAATGTCATGAGAAACAAGAATTATGTAAAAGAATTGATGTAAGTCATTGTTTCCAAGAGAAAGGGAGACAGGAGTGTAAAAAAGCGTTGTTTTTGGACGGCAATGAAGAAATGACTATGTTTTGCGATTTCTCCTGCTCAGAAAGACTTAGAAAGTTGATAATTGTGGGCAATGTTAGAAATGTCATGAGAAACAAGAATTATGTAAAAGAATTGATGTAAGTCATTGTTTCCAAGAGAAAGGGAGACAGGAGTGTAAAAAAGCGTTGTTTTTGGACGGCAATGAAGAAATGACTGTTTTGCGATTTCTCTTGCTCAGAAAGACTTAGAAAGTTGATAATTGTGGGCAATGTTAGAAATGTCATGAGAAACAAGAATTATGTAAAAGAATTGATGTAAGTCATTGTTTCCAAGAGAAAGGGAGACCGGAGTGTAAAAAAGCGTTGTTTTTGGACGGCAATGAAGAAGTAACTGTTTTGCGATTTCTCTTGCTCAGAAAGACTTAGACAGTTGATAATTGTGGGCAATGTAAGAAATGTCATGAGAAACAAGAATTATGTAAAAGAATTGATGTAAGTCATTGTTTAGAAGAGAAAGGGAGACAGGAGTGTAAAAAAGCGTTGTTTTTGGACGGCAATGAAGAAATGACTATGTTTTGCGATTTCTACTGCTCAGAAAGACTTAGAAAGTTGATAATTGGGGGCAATGTAAGAAATGTCATGAGAAACAAGAATTATGTAAAAGAATTGATGTAAGTCATTGTTTCCAAGAGAAAGGGAGACAGGAGTGTAAAAAAGCGTTGTTTTTGGACGGCAATGAAGAAATGACTATGTTTTGCGATTTCTCTTGCTCAGAAAGACTTAGAAAGTTGATAATTGTGGGCAATGTAAGAAATGTCATGAGAAACAAGAATTATGTAAAAGAATTGATGTAAGTCATTGTTTCCAAGAGAAAGGGAGACAGGAGTGTAAAAAAGCGTTGTTTTTGGACGCCAATGAAGAAATGACTATGTTTTGCGATTTCTCTTGCTCAGAAAGACTTAGAAAGTTGATAATTGTGGGCAATGTTAGAAATGTCATGAGAAACAAGAATTATGTAAAAGAATTGATGTAAGTCATTGTTTCCAAGAGAAAGGGAGACAGGAGTGTAAAAAAGCGTTGTTTTTGGACGGCAATGAAGAAATTACTATGTTTTGCGATTTCTCCTGCTCAGAAAGACTTAGAAAGTTGATAATTGTGGGCAATGTTAGAAATGTCATGAGAAACAAGAATTATGTAAAAGAATTGATGTAAGTCATTGTTTCCAAGAGAAAGGGAGACAGGAGTGTAAAAAAGCGTTGTTTTTGGACGCCAATGAAGAAATGACTATGTTTTGCGATTTCTCCTGCTCAGAAAGACTTAGAAAGTTGATAATTGTGGGCAATGTTAGAAATGTCATGAGAAACAAGAATTATGTAAAAGAATTGATGTAAGTCATTGTTTCCAAGAGAAAGGGAGACAGGAGTGTAAAAAAGCGTTGTTTTTGGACGGCAATGAAGAAATGACTGTTTTGCGATTTCTCTTGCTCAGAAAGACTTAGAAAGTTGATAATTGTGTTCAATGTTAGAAATGTCATGAGAAACAAGAATTATGTAAAAGAATTGATGTAAGTCATTGTTTCCAAGAGAAAGGGAGACCGGAGTGTAAAAAAGCGTTGTTTTTGGACGGCAATGAAGAAATAACTGTTTTGCGATTTCTCTTGCTCAGAAAGACTTAGAAAGTTGATAATTGTGGGCAATGTAAGAAATGTCATGAGAAACAAGAATTATGTAAAATAATTGATGTAAGTCATTGTTTAGAAGAGAAAGGGAGACAGGAGTGTAAAAAAGCGTTGTTTTTGGACGGCAATGAAGAAATGACTATGTTTTGCGATTTCTCCTGCTCAGAAAGACTTAGAAAGTTGATAATTGGGGGCAATGTAAGAAATGTCATGAGAAACAAGAATTATGTAAAAGAATTGATGTAAGTCATTGTTTCCAAGAGAAAGGGAGACAGGAGTGTAAAAAAGCGTTGTTTTTGGACGGCAATGAAGAAATGACTATGTTTTGCGATTTCTCCTGCTCAGAAAGACTTAGAAAGTTGATAATTGTGGGCAATGTAAGAAATGTCATGAGAAACAAGAATTATGTAAAAGAATTGATGTAAGTCATTGTTTCCAAGAGAAAGGGAGACAGGAGTGTAAAAAAGCGTTGTTTTTGGACGGCAATGAAGAAATGACTGTTTTGCGATTTCTCCTGCTCAGAAAGACTTAGAAAGTTGATAATTGTGGGCAATGTTAGAAATGTCATGAGAAACAAGAATTAGGTAAAAGAATTGATGTAAGTCATTGTTTCCAAGAGAAAGGGAGACCGGAGTGTAAAAAAGCGTTGTTTTTGGACAGCAATGAAGAAATGACTGTTTTGCGATTTCTCTTGCTCAGAAAGACTTAGAAAGTTGATAATTGTGGGCAATGTTAAAAATGTCATGAGAAACAAGAATTATGTAAAAGAATTGATGTAAGTCATTGTTTCCAAGAGAAAGGGAGACAGGAGTGTAAAAAAGCGTTGTTTTTGGACGGCAATGAAGAAATGACTGTTTTTCGATTTCTCTTGCTCAGAAAGACTTAGAAAGTTGATAATTGTGGGCAATGTTAGAAATGTCATGAGAAACAAGAATTATGTAAAAGAATTGATGTAAGTCATTGTTTCCAAGAGAAAGGGAGACCGGAGTGTAAAAAAGCGTTGTTTTTGGACGGCAATGAAAAAATGACTGTTTTGCGATTTCTCTTGCTCAGAAAGACTTAGAAAGTTGATAATTGTGGGCAATGTTAGAAATGTCATGAGAAACAAGAATTATGTAAAAGAATTGATGTAAGTCATTGTTTCCAAGAGAAAGGGAGACCGGAGTGTAAAAAAGCGTTGTTTTTGGACGGCAATGAAGAAATTACTGTTTTGCGATTTCTCTTGCTCAGAAAGACTTAGAAAGTTGATAATTGTGGGCAATGTAAGAAATGTCATGAGAAACAAGAATTATGTAAAAGAATTGATGTGTCATTGTTTCCAAGAGAAAGGAACACAGGAGTGTAAAAATGCATTGTTTTTGGACGGCAATGAAGAAATGACTATGTTTTGCGATTTCTCCTGCTCAGAAAGACTTAGAAAGTTGATAATTGTGGGCAATGTAAGAAATGTCATGAGAAACAAGAATTATGTAAAAGAATTGATGTAAGTCATTGTTTCCAAGAGAAAGGGAGACAGGAGTGTAAAAAAGCGTTGTTTTTGGACGCCAATGAAGAAATGACTGTTTTGCGATTTCTCTTGCTCAGAAAGACTTAGAAAGTTGATAATTGTGGGCAATGTTAGAAATGTCATGAGAAACAAGAATTATGTAAAAGAATTGATGTAAGTCATTGTTTCCAAGAGAAAGGGAGACAGGAGTGTAAAAAAGCGTTGTTTTTGGACGGCAATGAAGAAATGACTGTTTTGCGATTTCTCTTGCTCAGAAAGACTTAGAAAGTTGATAATTGTGTTCAATGTTAGAAATGTCATGAGAAACAAGAATTATGTAAAAGAATTGATGTAAGTCATTGTTTCCAAGAGAAAGGGAGACCGGAGTGTAAAAAAGCGTTGTTTTTGGACGCCAATGAAGAAATGACTATGTTTTGCGATTTCTCCTGCTCAGAAAGACTTAGAAAGTTGATAATTGTGGGCAATGTTAGAAATGTCATGAGAAACAAGAATTATGTAAAAGAATTGATGTAAGTCATTGTTTCCAAGAGAAAGGGAGACAGGAGTGTAAAAAAGCGTTGTTTTTGGACGGCAATGAAGAAATGACTGTTTTGCGATTTCTCTTGCTCAGAAAGACTTAGAAAGTTGATAATTGTGTTCAATGTTAGAAATGTCATGAGAAACAAGAATTATGTAAAAGAATTGATGTAAGTCATTGTTTCCAAGAGAAAGGGAGACCGGAGTGTAAAAAAGCGTTGTTTTTGGACGGCAATGAAGAAATAACTGTTTTGCGATTTCTCTTGCTCAGAAAGACTTAAAAAGTTGATAATTGTGGGCAATGTAAGAAATGTCATGAGAAACAAGAATTATGTAAAATAATTGATGTAAGTCATTGTTTAGAAGAGAAAGGGAGACAGGAGTGTAAAAAAGCGTTGTTTTTGGACGGCAATGAAGAAATGACTATGTTTTGCGATTTCTCCTGCTCAGAAAGACTTAGAAAGTTGATAATTGGGGGCAATGTAAGAAATGTCATGAGAAACAAGAATTATGTAAAAGAATTGATGTAAGTCATTGTTTCCAAGAGAAAGGGAGACAGGAGTGTAAAAAAGCGTTGTTTTTGGACGGCAATGAAGAAATGACTATGTTTTGCGATTTCTCCTGCTCAGAAAGACTTAGAAAGTTGATAATTGTGGGCAATGTAAGAAATGTCATGAGAAACAAGAATTATGTAAAAGAATTGATGTAAGTCATTGTTTCCAAGAGAAAGGGAGACAGGAGTGTAAAAAAGCGTTGTTTTTGGACGGCAATGAAGAAATGACTGTTTTGCGATTTCTCCTGCTCAGAAAGACTTAGAAAGTTGATAATTGTGGGCAATGTTAGAAATGTCATGAGAAACAAGAATTAGGTAAAAGAATTGATGTAAGTCATTGTTTCCAAGAGAAAGGGAGACCGGAGTGTAAAAAAGCGTTGTTTTTGGACAGCAATGAAGAAATGACTGTTTTGCGATTTCTCTTGCTCAGAAAGACTTAGAAAGTTGATAATTGTGGGCAATGTTAAAAATGTCATGAGAAACAAGAATTATGTAAAAGAATTGATGTAAGTCATTGTTTCCAAGAGAAAGGGAGACAGGAGTGTAAAAAAGCGTTGTTTTTGGACGGCAATGAAGAAATGACTGTTTTTCGATTTCTCTTGCTCAGAAAGACTTAGAAAGTTGATATATGTGGGCAATGTTAGAAATGTCATGAGAAACAAGAATTATGTAAAAGAATTGATGTAAGTCATTGTTTCCAAGAGAAAGGGAGACCGGAGTGTAAAAAAGCGTTGTTTTTGGACGGCAATGAAAAAATGACTGTTTTGCGATTTCTCTTGCTCAGAAAGACTTAGAAAGTTGATAATTGTGGGCAATGTTAGAAATGTCATGAGAAACAAGAATTATGTAAAAGAATTGATGTAAGTCATTGTTTCCAAGAGAAAGGGAGACCGGAGTGTAAAAAAGCGTTGTTTTTGGACGGCAATGAAGAAATTACTGTTTTGCGATTTCTCTTGCTCAGAAAGACTTAGAAAGTTGATAATTGTGGGCAATGTAAGAAATGTCATGAGAAACAAGAATTATGTAAAAGAATTGATGTGTCATTGTTTCCAAGAGAAAGGAACACAGGAGTGTAAAAAAGCATTGTTTTTGGACGGCAATGAAGAAATGACTATGTTTTGCGATTTCTCCTGCTCAGAAAGACTTAGAAAGTTGATAATTGTGGGCAATGTTAGAAATGTCATGAGAAACAAGAATTATGTAAAAGAATTGATGTAAGTCATTGTTTCCAAGAGAAAGGGAGACCGGAGTGTAAAAAAGCGTTGTTTTTGGACGGCAATGAAAAAATGACTGTTTTGCGATTTCTCTTGCTCAGAAAGACTTAGAAAGTTGATAATTGTGGGCAATGTTAGAAATGTCATGAGAAACAAGAATTATGTAAAAGAATTGATGTAAGTCATTGTTTCCAAGAGAAAGGGAGACCGGAGTGTAAAAAAGCGTTGTTTTTGGACGCCAATGAAGAAATTACTGTTTTGCGATTTCTCTTGCTCAGAAAGACTTAGAAAGTTGATAATTGTGGGCAATGTAAGAAATGTCATGAGAAACAAGAATTATGTAAAAGAATTGATGTGTCATTGTTTCCAAGAGAAAGGAACACAGGAGTGTAAAAAAGCATTGTTTTTGGACGGCAATGAAGAAATGACTATGTTTTGCGATTTCTCCTGCTCAGAAAGACTTAGAAAGTTGATAATTGTGGGCAATGTAAGAAATGTCATGAGAAACAAGAATTATGTAAAAGAATTGATGTAAGTCATTGTTTCCAAGAGAAAGGGAGACAGGAGTGTAAAAAAGCGTTGTTTTTGGACGCCAATGAAGAAATGACTGTTTTGCGATTTCTCTTGCTCAGAAAGACTTAGAAAGTTGATAATTGTGGGCAATGTTAGAAATGTCATGAGAAACAAGAATTATGTAAAAGAATTGATGTAAGTCATTGTTTCCAAGAGAAAGGGAGACAGGAGTGTAAAAAAGCGTTGTTTTTGGACGGCAATGAAGAAATGACTGTTTTGCGATTTCTCTTGCTCAGAAAGACTTAGAAAGTTGATAATTGTGTTCAATGTTAGAAATGTCATGAGAAACAAGAATTATGTAAAAGAATTGATGTAAGTCATTGTTTCCAAGAGAAAGGGAGACCGGAGTGTAAAAAAGCGTTGTTTTTGGACGCCAATGAAGAAATGACTATGTTTTGCGATTTCTCCTGCTCAGAAAGACTTAGAAAGTTGATAATTGTGGGCAATGTTAGAAATGTCATGAGAAACAAGAATTATGTAAAAGAATTGATGTAAGTCATTGTTTCCAAGAGAAAGGGAGACAGGAGTGTAAAAAAGCGTTGTTTTTGGACGGCAATGAAGAAATGACTGTTTTGCGATTTCTCTTGCTCAGAAAGACTTAGAAAGTTGATAATTGTGTTCAATGTTAGAAATGTCATGAGAAACAAGAATTATGTAAAAGAATTGATGTAAGTCATTGTTTCCAAGAGAAAGGGAGACCGGAGTGTAAAAAAGCGTTGTTTTTGGACGGCAATGAAGAAATAACTGTTTTGCGATTTCTCTTGCTCAGAAAGACTTAGAAAGTTGATAATTGTGGGCAATGTAAGAAATGTCATGAGAAACAAGAATTATGTAAAATAATTGATGTAAGTCATTGTTTAGAAGAGAAAGGGAGACAGGAGTGTAAAAAAGCGTTGTTTTTGGACGGCAATGAAGAAATGACTATGTTTTGCGATTTCTCCTGCTCAGAAAGACTTAGAAAGTTGATAATTGGGGGCAATGTAAGAAATGTCATGAGAAACAAGAATTATGTAAAAGAATTGATGTAAGTCATTGTTTCCAAGAGAAAGGGAGACAGGAGTGTAAAAAAGCGTTGTTTTTGGACGGCAATGAAGAAATGACTATGTTTTGCGATTTCTCCTGCTCAGAAAGACTTAGAAAGTTGATAATTGTGGGCAATGTAAGAAATGTCATGAGAAACAAGAATTATGTAAAAGAATTGATGTAAGTCATTGTTTCCAAGAGAAAGGGAGACAGGAGTGTAAAAAAGCGTTGTTTTTGGACGGCAATGAAGAAATGACTGTTTTGCGATTTCTCCTGCTCAGAAAGACTTAGAAAGTTGATAATTGTGGGCAATGTTAGAAATGTCATGAGAAACAAGAATTAGGTAAAAGAATTGATGTAAGTCATTGTTTCCAAGAGAAAGGGAGACCGGAGTGTAAAAAAGCGTTGTTTTTGGACAGCAATGAAGAAATGACTGTTTTGCGATTTCTCTTGCTCAGAAAGACTTAGAAAGTTGATAATTGTGGGCAATGTTAAAAATGTCATGAGAAACAAGAATTATGTAAAAGAATTGATGTAAGTCATTGTTTCCAAGAGAAAGGGAGACAGGAGTGTAAAAAAGCGTTGTTTTTGGACGGCAATGAAGAAATGACTGTTTTTCGATTTCTCTTGCTCAGAAAGACTTAGAAAGTTGATAATTGTGGGCAATGTTAGAAATGTCATGAGAAACAAGAATTATGTAAAAGAATTGATGTAAGTCATTGTTTCCAAGAGAAAGGGAGACCGGAGTGTAAAAAAGCGTTGTTTTTGGACGGCAATGAAAAAATGACTGTTTTGCGATTTCTCTTGCTCAGAAAGACTTAGAAAGTTGATAATTGTGAGCAATGTTAGAAATGTCATGAGACACAAGAATTATGTAAAAGAATTGATGTAAGTCATTGTTTCCAAGAGAAAGGGAGACCGGAGTGTAAAAAAGCGTTGTTTTTGGACGGCAATGAAGAAATTACTGTTTTGCGATTTCTCTTGCTCAGAAAGACTTAGAAAGTTGATAATTGTGGGCAATGTAAGAAATGTCATGAGAAACAAGAATTATGTAAAAGAATTGATGTGTCATTGTTTCCAAGAGAAAGGAACACAGGAGTGTAAAAAAGCATTGTTTTTGGACGGCAATGAAGAAATGACTATGTTTTGCGATTTCTCCTGCTCAGAAAGACTTAGAAAGTTGATAATTGTGGGCAATGTAAGAAATGTCATGAGAAACAAGAATTATGTAAAAGAATTGATGTAAGTCATTGTTTCCAAGAGAAAGGGAGACAGGAGTGTAAAAAAGCGTTGTTTTTGGACGCCAATGAAGAAATGACTGTTTTGCGATTTCTCTTGCTCAGAAAGACTTAGAAAGTTGATAATTGTGGGCAATGTTAGAAATGTCATGAGAAACAAGAATTATGTAAAAGAATTGATGTAAGTCATTGTTTCCAAGAGAAAGGGAGACAGGAGTGTAAAAAAGCGTTGTTTTTGGACGCCAATGAAGAAATGACTATGTTTTGCGATTTCTCCTGCTCAGAAAGACTTAGAAAGTTGATAATTGTGGGCAATGTTAGAAATGTCATGAGAAACAAGAATTATGTAAAAGAATTGATGTAAGTCATTGTTTCCAAGAGAAAGGGAGACCGGAGTGTAAAAAAGCGTTGTTTTTGGACGGCAATGAAGAAATTACTGTTTTGCGATTTCTCTTGCTCAGAAAGACTTAGAAAGTTGATAATTGTGGGCAATGTAAGAAATGTCATGAGAAACAAGAATTATGTAAAAGAATTGATGTGTCATTGTTTCCAAGAGAAAGGAACACAGGAGTGTAAAAAAGCATTGTTTTTGGACGGCAATGAAGAAATGACTATGTTTTGCGATTTCTCCTGCTCAGAAAGACTTAGAAAGTTGATAATTGTGGGCAATGTAAGAAATGTCATGAGAAACAAGAATTATGTAAAAGAATTGATGTAAGTCATTGTTTCCAAGAGAAAGGGAGACAGGAGTGTAAAAAAGCGTTGTTTTTGGACGCCAATGAAGAAATGACTGTTTTGCGATTTCTCTTGCTCAGAAAGACTTAGAAAGTTGATAATTGTGGGCAATGTTAGAAATGTCATGAGAAACAAGAATTATGTAAAAGAATTGATGTAAGTCATTGTTTCCAAGAGAAAGGGAGACAGGAGTGTAAAAAAGCGTTGTTTTTGGACGCCAATGAAGAAATGACTATGTTTTGCGATTTCTCCTGCTCAGAAAGACTTAGAAAGTTGATAATTGTGGGCAATGTTAGAAATGTCATGAGAAACAAGAATTATGTAAAAGAATTGATGTAAGTCATTGTTTCCAAGAGAAAGGGAGACCGGAGTGTAAAAAAGCGTTGTTTTTGGACGGCAATGAAGAAATAACTGTTTTGCGATTTCTCTTGCTCAGAAAGACTTAGAAAGTTGATAATTGTGGGCAATGTAAGAAATGTCATGAGAAACAAGAATTATGTAAAATAATTGATGTAAGTCATTGTTTAGAAGAGAAAGGGAGACAGGAGTGTAAAAAAGCATTGTTTTTGGACGGCAATGAAGAAATGACTATGTTTTGCGATTTCTCCTGCTCAGAAAGACTTAGAAAGTTGATAATTGGGGGCAATGTAAGAAATGTCATGAGAAACAAGAATTATGTAAAAGAATTGATGTAAGTCATTGTTTCCAAGAGAAAGGGAGACAGGAGTGTAAAAAAGCGTTGTTTTTGGACGGCAATGAAGAAATGACTATGTTTTGCGATTTCTCCTGCTCAGAAAGACTTAGAAAGTTGATAATTGTGGGCAATGTAAGAAATGTCATGAGAAACAAGAATTATGTAAAAGAATTGATGTAAGTCATTGTTTCCAAGAGAAAGGGAGACCGGAGTGTAAAAAAGCGTTGTTTTTGGACAGCAATGAAGAAATGACTGTTTTGCGATTTCTCTTGCTCAGAAAGACTTAGAAAGTTGATAATTGTGGGCAATGTTAAAAATGTCATGAGAAACAAGAATTATGTAAAAGAATTGATGTAAGTCATTGTTTCCAAGAGAAAGGGAGACAGGAGTGTAAAAAAGCGTTGTTTTTGGACGGCAATGAAGAAATGACTGTTTTTCAATTTCTCTTGCTCAGAAAGACTTAGAATGTTGATAATTGTGGGCAATGTTAGAAATGTCATGAGAAACAAGAATTATGTAAAAGAATTGATGTAAGTCATTGTTTCCAAGAGAAAGGGAGACCGGAGTGTAAAAAAGCGTTGTTTTTGGACGGCAATGAAGAAATGACTGTTTTGCGATTTCTCTTGCTCAGAAAGACTTAGAAAGTTGATAATTGTGGGCAATGTAAGAAATGTCATGAGAAACAAGAATTATGTAAAAGAATTGATGTAAGTCATTGTTTCCAAGAGAAAGGGAGACAGGAGTGTAAAAAAGCGTTGTTTTTGGACGGCAATGAAGAAATGACTGTTTTGCAATTTCTCCTGCTCAGAAAGACTTAGAAAGTTGATAATTGTGGGCAATGTTAGAAATGTCATGAGAAACAAGAATTATGTAAAAGAATTGATGTAAGTCATTGTTTCCAAGAGAAAGGGAGACCGGAGTGTAAAAAAGCGTTGTTTTTGGACGGCAATGAAGAAATGACTGTTTTGCGATTTCTCTTGCTCAGAAAGACTTAGAAAGTTGATAATTGTGGGCAATGTTAGAAATGTCATGAGAAACAAGAATTATGTAAAAGAATTGATGTAAGTCATTGTTTCCAAGAGAAAGGGAGACAGGAGTGTAAAAAAGCGTTGTTTTTGGACGCCAATGAAGAAATGACTATGTTTTGCGATTTCTCCTGCTCAGAAAGACTTAGAAAGTTGATAATTGTGGGCAATGTTAGAAATGTCATGAGAAACAAGAATTATGTAAAAGAATTGATGTAAGTCATTGTTTCCAAGAGAAAGGGAGACCGGAGTGTAAAAAAGCGTTGTTTTTGGACGGCAATGAAGAAGTAACTGTTTTGCGATTTCTCTTGCTCAGAAAGACTTAGACAGTTGATAATTGTGGGCAATGTAAGAAATGTCATGAGAAACAAGAATTATGTAAAAGAATTGATGTAAGTCATTGTTTAGAAGAGAAAGGGAGACAGGAGTGTAAAAAAGCGTTGTTTTTGGACGGCAATGAAGAAATGACTATGTTTTGCGATTTCTCCTGCTCAGAAAGACTTAGAAAGTTGATAATTGGGGGCAATGTAAGAAATGTCATGAGAAACAAGAATTATGTAAAAGAATTGATGTAAGTCATTGTTTAGAAGAGAAAGGGAGACAGGAGTGTAAAAAAGCGTTGTTTTTGGACGGCAATGAAGAAATGACTATGTTTTGCGATTTCTCCTGCTCAGAAAGACTTAGAAAGTTGATAATTGGGGGCAATGTAAGAAATGTCATGAGAAACAAGAATTATGTAAAAGAATTGATGTAAGTCATTGTTTCCAAGAGAAAGGGAGACAGGAGTGTAAAAAAGCGTTGTTTTTGGACGGCAATGAAGAAATGACTATGTTTTGCGATTTCTCTTGCTCAGAAAGACTTAGAAAGTTGATAATTGTGGGCAATGTAAGAAATGTCATGAGAAACAAGAATTATGTAAAAGAATTGATGTAAGTCATTGTTTCCAAGAGAAAGGGAGACCGGAGTGTAAAAAAGCGTTGTTTTTGGACGGCAATGAAGAAATTACTATGTTTTGCGATTTCTCCTGCTCAGAAAGACTTAGAAAGTTGATAATTGTGGGCAATGTTAGAAATGTCATGAGAAACAAGAATTATGTAAAAGAATTGATGTAAGTCATTGTTTCCAAGAGAAAGGGAGACCGGAGTGTAAAAAAGCGTTGTTTTTGGACGCCAATGAAGAAATGACTATGTTTTGCGATTTCTCCTGCTCAGAAAGACTTAGAAAGTTGATAATTGTGGGCAATGTTAGAAATGTCATGAGAAACAAGAATTATGTAAAAGAATTGATGTAAGTCATTGTTTCCAAGAGAAAGGGAGACAGGAGTGTAAAAAAGCGTTGTTTTTGGACGGCAATGAAGAAATGACTGTTTTGCGATTTCTCTTGCTCAGAAAGACTTAGAAAGTTGATAATTGTGGGCAATGTTAGAAATGTCATGAGAAACAAGAATTATGTAAAAGAATTGATGTAAGTCATTGTTTCCAAGAGAAAGGGAGACCGGAGTGTAAAAAAGCGTTGTTTTTGGACGGCAATGAAGAAATAACTGTTTTGCGATTTCTCTTGCTCAGAAAGACTTAGAAAGTTGATAATTGTGGGCAATGTAAGAAATGTCATGAGAAACAAGAATTATGTAAAATAATTGATGTAAGTCATTATTTAGAAGAGAAAGCGAGACAGGAGTGTAAAAAAGCGTTGTTTTTGGACGGCAATGAAGAAATGACTATGTTTTGCGATTTCTCCTGCTCAGAAAGACTTAGAAAGTTGATAATTGGGGGCAATGTAAGAAATGTCATGAGAAACAAGAATTATGTAAAAGAATTGATGTAAGTCATTGTTTCCAAGAGAAAGGGAGACAGGAGTGTAAAAAAGCGTTGTTTTTGGACGGCAATGAAGAAATGACTATGTTTTGCGATTTCTCCTGCTCAGAAAGACTTAGAAAGTTGATAATTGTGGGCAATGTAAGAAATGTCATGAGAAACAAGAATTATGTAAAAGAATTGATGTAAGTCATTGTTTCCAAGAGAAAGGGAGACAGGAGTGTAAAAAAGCGTTGTTTTTGGACGCCAATGAAGAAATGACTGTTTTGCGATTTCTCCTGCTCAGAAAGACTTAGAAAGTTGATAATTGTGGGCAATGTTAGAAATGTCATGAGAAACAAGAATTATGTAAAAGAATTGATGTAAGTCATTGTTTCCAAGAGAAAGGGAGACCGGAGTGTAAAAAAGCGTTGTTTTTGGACAGCAATGAAGAAATGACTGTTTTGCGATTTCTCTTGCTCAGAAAGACTTAGAAAGTTGATAATTGTGGGCAATGTTAAAAATGTCATGAGAAACAAGAATTATGTAAAAGAATTGATGTAAGTCATTGTTTCCAAGAGAAAGGGAGACAGGAGTGTAAAAAAGCGTTGTTTTTGGACGGCAATGAAGAAATGACTGTTTTTCGATTTCTCTTGCTCAGAAAGACTTAGAAAGTTGATAATTGTGGGCAATGTTAGAAATGTCATGAGAAACAAGAATTATGTAAAAGAATTGATGTAAGTCATTGTTTCCAAGAGAAAGGGAGACCGGAGTGTAAAAAAGCGTTGTTTTTGGACGGCAATGAAGAAATGACTGTTTTGCGATTTCTCTTGCTCAGAAAGACTTAGAAAGTTGATAATTGTGGGCAATGTTAGAAATGTCATGAGAAACAAGAATTATGTAAAAGAATTGATGTAAGTCATTGTTTCCAAGAGAAAGGGAGACCGGAGTGTAAAAAAGCGTTGTTTTTGGACGGCAATGAAGAAATTACTGTTTTGCGATTTCTCTTGCTCAGAAAGACTTAGAAAGTTGATAATTGTGGGCAATGTAAGAAATGTCATGAGAAACAAGAATTATGTAAAAGAATTGATGTGTCATTGTTTCCAAGAGAAAGGAACACAGGAGTGTAAAAAAGCATTGTTTTTGGACGGCAATGAAGAAATGACTATGTTTTGCGATTTCTCCTGCTCAGAAAGACTTAGAAAGTTGATAATTGTGGGCAATGTAAGAAATGTCATGAGAAACAAGAATTATGTAAAAGAATTGATGTAAGTCATTGTTTCCAAGAGAAAGGGAGACAGGAGTGTAAAAAAGCGTTGTTTTTGGACGGCAATGAAGAAATGACTGTTTTGCGATTTCTCTTGCTCAGAAAGACTTAGAAAGTTGATAATTGTGGGCAATGTTAGAAATGTCATGAGAAACAAGAATTATGTAAAATAATTGATGTAAGTCATTGTTTCCAAGAGAAAGGGAGACAGGAGTGTAAAAAAGCGTTGTTTTTGGACGCCAATGAAGAAATGACTATGTTTTGCGATTTCTCTTGCTCAGAAAGACTTAGAAAGTTGATAATTGTGGGCAATGTAAGAAATGTCATGAGAAACAAGAATTATGTAAAAGAATTGATGTAAGTCATTGTTTCCAAGAGAAAGGGAGACAGGAGTGTAAAAAAGCGTTGTTTTTGGACGCCAATGAAGAAATGACTATGTTTTGCGATTTCTCCTGCTCAGAAAGACTTAGAAAGTTGATAATTGTGGGCAATGTTAGAAATGTCATGAGAAACAAGAATTATGTAAAAGAATTGATGTAAGTCATTGTTTCCAAGAGAAAGGGAGACCGGAGTGTAAAAAAGCGATGTTTTTGGACGGCAATGAAGAAATAACTGTTTTGCGATTTCTCTTGCTCAGAAAGACTTAGAAAGTTGATAATTGTGGGCAATGTTAAAAATGTCATGAGAAACAAGAATTATGTAAAAGAATTGATGTAAGTCATTGTTTCCAAGAGAAAGGGAGACAGGAGTGTAAAAAAGCGTTGTTTTTGGACGGCAATGAAGAAATGACTATGTTTTGCGATTTCTCCTGCTCAGAAAGACTTAGAAAGTTGATAATTGTGGGCAATGTAAGAAATGTCATGAGAAACAAGAATTATGTAAAAGAATTGATGTAAGTCATTGTTTCCAAGAGAAAGGGAGACAGGAGTGTAAAAAAGCGTTGTTTTTGGACGCCAATGAAGAAATGACTGTTTTGCGATTTCTCCTGCTCAGAAAGACTTAGAAAGTTGATAATTGTGGGCAATGTTAGAAATGTCATGAGAAACAAGAATTATGTAAAAGAATTGATGTAAGTCATTGTTTCCAAGAGAAAGGGAGACCGGAGTGTAAAAAAGCGTTGTTTTTGGACAGCAATGAAGAAATGACTGTTTTGCGATTTCTCTTGCTCAGAAAGACTTAGAAAGTTGATAATTGTGGGCAATGTTAAAAATGTCATGAGAAACAAGAATTATGTAAAAGAATTGATGTAAGTCATTGTTTCCAAGAGAAAGGGAGACAGGAGTGTAAAAAAGCGTTGTTTTTGGACGGCAATGAAGAAATGACTGTTTTTCGATTTCTCTTGCTCAGAAAGACTTAGAAAGTTGATAATTGTGGGCAATGTTAGAAATGTCATGAGAAACAAGAATTATGTAAAAGAATTGATGTAAGTCATTGTTTCCAAGAGAAAGGGAGACCGGAGTGTAAAAAAGCGTTGTTTTTGGACGGCAATGAAGAAATGACTGTTTTGCGATTTCTCTTGCTCAGAAAGACTTAGAAAGTTGATAATTGTGGGCAATGTTAGAAATGTCATGAGAAACAAGAATTATGTAAAAGAATTGATGTAAGTCATTGTTTCCAAGAGAAAGGGAGACCGGAGTGTAAAAAAGCGTTGTTTTTGGACGGCAATGAAGAAATTACTGTTTTGCGATTTCTCTTGCTCAGAAAGACTTAGAAAGTTGATAATTGTGGGCAATGTAAGAAATGTCATGAGAAACAAGAATTATGTAAAAGAATTGATGTGTCATTGTTTCCAAGAGAAAGGAACACAGGAGTGTAAAAAAGCATTGTTTTTGGACGGCAATGAAGAAATGACTATGTTTTGCGATTTCTCCTGCTCAGAAAGACTTAGAAAGTTGATAATTGTGGGCAATGTAAGAAATGTCATGAGAAACAAGAATTATGTAAAAGAATTGATGTAAGTCATTGTTTCCAAGAGAAAGGGAGACAGGAGTGTAAAAAAGCGTTGTTTTTGGACGGCAATGAAGAAATGACTGTTTTGCGATTTCTCTTGCTCAGAAAGACTTAGAAAGTTGATAATTGTGGGCAATGTTAGAAATGTCATGAGAAACAAGAATTATGTAAAATAATTGATGTAAGTCATTGTTTCCAAGAGAAAGGGAGACAGGAGTGTAAAAAAGCGTTGTTTTTGGACGCCAATGAAGAAATGACTATGTTTTGCGATTTCTCTTGCTCAGAAAGACTTAGAAAGTTGATAATTGTGGGCAATGTAAGAAATGTCATGAGAAACAAGAATTATGTAAAAGAATTGATGTAAGTCATTGTTTCCAAGAGAAAGGGAGACAGGAGTGTAAAAAAGCGTTGTTTTTGGACGCCAATGAAGAAATGACTATGTTTTGCGATTTCTCCTGCTCAGAAAGACTTAGAAAGTTGATAATTGTGGGCAATGTTAGAAATGTCATGAGAAACAAGAATTATGTAAAAGAATTGATGTAAGTCATTGTTTCCAAGAGAAAGGGAGACCGGAGTGTAAAAAAGCGATGTTTTTGGACGGCAATGAAGAAATAACTGTTTTGCGATTTCTCTTGCTCAGAAAGACTTAGAAAGTTGATAATTGTGGGCAATGTTAAAAATGTCATGAGAAACAAGAATTATGTAAAAGAATTGATGTAAGTCATTGTTTCCAAGAGAAAGGGAGACAGGAGTGTAAAAAAGCGTTGTTTTTGGACGGCAATGAAGAAATGACTGTTTTTCGATTTCTCTTGCTCAGAAAGACTTAGAAAGTTGATAATTGTGGGCAATGTTAGAAATGTCATGAGAAACAAGAATTATGTAAAAGAATTGATGTAAGTCATTGTTTCCAAGAGAAAGGGAGACCGGAGTGTAAAAAAGCGTTGTTTTTGGACGGCAATGAAGAAATGACTGTTTTGCGATTTCTCTTGCTCAGAAAGACTTAGAAAGTTGATAATTGTGGGCAATGTTAGAAATGTCATGAGAAACAAGAATTATGTAAAAGAATTGATGTAAGTCATTGTTTCCAAGAGAAAGGGAGACCGGAGTGTAAAAAAGCGTTGTTTTTGGACGGCAATGAAGAAATGACTATGTTTTGCGATTTCTCCTGCTCAGAAAGACTTAGAAAGTTGATAATTGTGGGCAATGTAAGAAATGTCATGAGAAACAAGAATTATGTAAAAGAATTGATGTAAGTCATTGTTTCCAAGAGAAAGGGAGACAGGAGTGTAAAAAAGCGTTGTTTTTGGACGCCAATGAAGAAATGACTATGTTTTGCGATTTCTCCTGCTCAGAAAGACTTAGAAAGTTGATAATTGTGGGCAATGTTAGAAATGTCATGAGAAACAAGAATTATGTAAAAGAATTGATGTAAGTCATTGTTTCCAAGAGAAAGGGAGACAGGAGTGTAAAAAAGCGTTGTTTTTGGACGGCAATGAAGAAATGACTATGTTTTGCGATTTCTCCTGCTCAGAAAGACTTAGAAAGTTGATAATTGTGGGCAATGTTAGAAATGTCATGAGAAACAAGAATTATGTAAAAGAATTGATGTAAGTCATTGTTTCCAAGAGAAAGGGAGACAGGAGTGTAAAAAAGCGTTGTTTTTGGACGGCAATGAAGAAGTAACTGTTTTGCGATTTCTCTTGCTCAGAAAGACTTAGACAGTTGATAATTGTGGGCAATGTAAGAAATGTCATGAGAAACAAGAATTATGTAAAAGAATTGATGTAAGTCATTGTTTAGAAGAGAAAGGGAGACAGGAGTGTAAAAAAGCGTTGTTTTTGGACGGCAATGAAGAAATGACTATGTTTTGCGATTTCTACTGCTCAGAAAGACTTAGAAAGTTGATAATTGGGGGCAATGTAAGAAATGTCATGAGAAACAAGAATTATGTAAAAGAATTGATGTAAGTCATTGTTTCCAAGAGAAAGGGAGACAGGAGTGTAAAAAAGCGTTGTTTTTGGACGGCAATGAAGAAAGGACTATGTTTTGCGATTTCTCTTGCTCAGAAAGACTTAGAAAGTTGATAATTGTGGGCAATGTAAGAAATGTCATGAGAAACAAGAATTATGTAAAAGAATTGATGTAAGTCATTGTTTCCAAGAGAAAGGGAGACCGGAGTGTAAAAAAGCGTTGTTTTTGGACGCCAATGAAGAAATGACTATGTTTTGCGATTTCTCCTGCTCAGAAAGACTTAGAAAGTTGATAATTGTGGGCAATGTTAGAAATGTCATGAGAAACAAGAATTATGTAAAAGAATTGATGTAAGTCATTGTTTCCAAGAGAAAGGGAGACAGGAGTGTAAAAAAGCGTTGTTTTTGGACGGCAATGAAGAAATTACTATGTTTTGCGATTTCTCCTGCTCAGAAAGACTTAGAAAGTTGATAATTGTGGGCAATGTTAGAAATGTCATGAGAAACAAGAATTATGTAAAAGAATTGATGTAAGTCATTGTTTCCAAGAGAAAGGGAGACAGGAGTGTAAAAAAGCGTTGTTTTTGGACGCCAATGAAGAAATGACTATGTTTTGCGATTTCTCTTGCTCAGAAAGACTTAGAAAGTTGATAATTGTGGGCAATGTAAGAAATGTCATGAGAAACAAGAATTATGTAAAAGAATTGATGTAAGTCATTGTTTCCAAGAGAAAGGGAGACAGGAGTGTAAAAAAGCGTTGTTTTTGGACGCCAATGAAGAAATGACTATGTTTTGCGATTTCTCCTGCTCAGAAAGACTTAGAAAGTTGATAATTGTGGGCAATGTTAGAAATGTCATGAGAAACAAGAATTATGTAAAAGAATTGATGTAAGTCATTGTTTCCAAGAGAAAGGGAGACCGGAGTGTAAAAAAGCGATGTTTTTGGACGGCAATGAAGAAATAACTGTTTTGCGATTTCTCTTGCTCAGAAAGACTTAGAAAGTTGATAATTGTGGGCAATGTTAAA
The DNA here is from genome assembly GCF_038048845.1 of Mixophyes fleayi. NCBI lineage: Eukaryota > Metazoa > Chordata > Amphibia > Anura > Limnodynastidae > Mixophyes > Mixophyes fleayi. The sequence goes on from NW_027446039.1 coordinate 24,915, forward strand.
AATGTCATGAGAAACAAGAATTATGTAAAAGAATTGATGTAAGTCATTGTTTCCAAGAGAAAGGGAGACAGGAGTGTAAAAAAGCGTTGTTTTTGGACGGCAATGAAGAAATGACTGTTTTTCGATTTCTCTTGCTCAGAAAGACTTAGAAAGTTGATAATTGTGGGCAATGTTAGAAATGTCATGAGAAACAAGAATTATGTAAAAGAATTGATGTAAGTCATTGTTTCCAAGAGAAAGGGAGACCGGAGTGTAAAAAAGCGTTGTTTTTGGACGGCAATGAAGAAATGACTGTTTTGCGATTTCTCTTGCTCAGAAAGACTTAGAAAGTTGATAATTGTGGGCAATGTTAGAAATGTCATGAGAAACAAGAATTATGTAAAAGAATTGATGTAAGTCATTGTTTCCAAGAGAAAGGGAGACCGGAGTGTAAAAAAGCGTTGTTTTTGGACGGCAATGAAGAAATGACTATGTTTTGCGATTTCTCCTGCTCAGAAAGACTTAGAAAGTTGATAATTGTGGGCAATGTAAGAAATGTCATGAGAAACAAGAATTATGTAAAAGAATTGATGTAAGTCATTGTTTCCAAGAGAAAGGGAGACAGGAGTGTAAAAAAGCGTTGTTTTTGGACGCCAATGAAGAAATGACTATGTTTTGCGATTTCTCCTGCTCAGAAAGACTTAGAAAGTTGATAATTGTGGGCAATGTTAGAAATGTCATGAGAAACAAGAATTATGTAAAAGAATTGATGTAAGTCATTGTTTCCAAGAGAAAGGGAGACAGGAGTGTAAAAAAGCGTTGTTTTTGGACGGCAATGAAGAAATGACTATGTTTTGCGATTTCTCCTGCTCAGAAAGACTTAGAAAGTTGATAATTGTGGGCAATGTTAGAAATGTCATGAGAAACAAGAATTATGTAAAAGAATTGATGTAAGTCATTGTTTCCAAGAGAAAGGGAGACAGGAGTGTAAAAAAGCGTTGTTTTTGGACGGCAATGAAGAAGTAACTGTTTTGCGATTTCTCTTGCTCAGAAAGACTTAGACAGTTGATAATTGTGGGCAATGTAAGAAATGTCATGAGAAACAAGAATTATGTAAAAGAATTGATGTAAGTCATTGTTTAGAAGAGAAAGGGAGACAGGAGTGTAAAAAAGCGTTGTTTTTGGACGGCAATGAAGAAATGACTATGTTTTGCGATTTCTACTGCTCAGAAAGACTTAGAAAGTTGATAATTGGGGGCAATGTAAGAAATGTCATGAGAAACAAGAATTATGTAAAAGAATTGATGTAAGTCATTGTTTCCAAGAGAAAGGGAGACAGGAGTGTAAAAAAGCGTTGTTTTTGGACGGCAATGAAGAAAGGACTATGTTTTGCGATTTCTCTTGCTCAGAAAGACTTAGAAAGTTGATAATTGTGGGCAATGTAAGAAATGTCATGAGAAACAAGAATTATGTAAAAGAATTGATGTAAGTCATTGTTTCCAAGAGAAAGGGAGACCGGAGTGTAAAAAAGCGTTGTTTTTGGACGCCAATGAAGAAATGACTATGTTTTGCGATTTCTCCTGCTCAGAAAGACTTAGAAAGTTGATAATTGTGGGCAATGTTAGAAATGTCATGAGAAACAAGAATTATGTAAAAGAATTGATGTAAGTCATTGTTTCCAAGAGAAAGGGAGACAGGAGTGTAAAAAAGCGTTGTTTTTGGACGGCAATGAAGAAATTACTATGTTTTGCGATTTCTCCTGCTCAGAAAGACTTAGAAAGTTGATAATTGTGGGCAATGTTAGAAATGTCATGAGAAACAAGAATTATGTAAAAGAATTGATGTAAGTCATTGTTTCCAAGAGAAAGGGAGACAGGAGTGTAAAAAAGCGTTGTTTTTGGACGCCAATGAAGAAATGACTATGTTTTGCGATTTCTCCTGCTCAGAAAGACTTAGAAAGTTGATAATTGTGGGCAATGTTAGAAATGTCATGAGAAACAAGAATTATGTAAAAGAATTGATGTAAGTCATTGTTTCCAAGAGAAAGGGAGACAGGAGTGTAAAAAAGCGTTGTTTTTGGACGGCAATGAAGAAATGACTGTTTTGCGATTTCTCTTGCTCAGAAAGACTTAGAAAGTTGATAATTGTGGGCAATGTTAGAAATGTCATGAGAAACAAGAATTATGTAAAAGAATTGATGTAAGTCATTGTTTCCAAGAGAAAGGGAGACAGGAGTGTAAAAAAGCGTTGTTTTTGGACGGCAATGAAGAAATGACTGTTTTGCGATTTCTCTTGCTCAGAAAGACTTAGAAAGTTGATAATTGTGGGCAATGTAAGAAATGTCATGAGAAACAAGAATTATGTAAAATAATTGATGTAAGTCATTGTTTAGAAGAGAAAGGGAGACAGGAGTGTAAAAAAGCGTTGTTTTTGGACGGCAATGAAGAAATTACTATGTTTTGCGATTTCTCCTGCTCAGAAAGACTTAGAAAGTTGATAATTGGGGGCAATGTAAGAAATGTCATGAGAAACAAGAATTATGTAAAAGAATTGATGTAAGTCATTGTTTCCAAGAGAAAGGGAGACAGGAGTGTAAAAAAGCGTTGTTTTTGGACGGCAATGAAGAAATGACTATGTTTTGCGATTTCTCCTGCTCAGAAAGACTTAGAAAGTTGATAATTGTGGGCAATGTAAGAAATGTCATGAGAAACAAGAATTATGTAAAAGAATTGATGTAAGTCATTGTTTCCAAGAGAAAGGGAGACAGGAGTGTAAAAAAGCGTTGTTTTTGGACGGCAATGAAGAAATGACTGTTTTGCGATTTCTCCTGCTCAGAAAGACTTAGAAAGTTGATAATTGTGGGCAATGTTAGAAATGTCATGAGAAACAAGAATTATGTAAAAGAATTGATGTAAGTCATTGTTTCCAAGAGAAAGGGAGACCGGAGTGTAAAAAAGCGTTGTTTTTGGACAGCAATGAAGAAATGACTGTTTTGCGATTTCTCTTGCTCAGAAAGACTTAGAAAGTTGATAATTGTGGGCAATGTTAAAAATGTCATGAGAAACAAGAATTATGTAAAAGAATTGATGTAAGTCATTGTTTCCAAGAGAAAGGGAGACAGGAGTGTAAAAAAGCGTTGTTTTTGGACGGCAATGAAGAAATGACTGTTTTTCGATTTCTCTTGCTCAGAAAGACTTAGAAAGTTGATAATTGTGGGCAATGTTAGAAATGTCATGAGAAACAAGAATTATGTAAAAGAATTGATGTAAGTCATTGTTTCCAAGAGAAAGGGAGACCGGAGTGTAAAAAAGCGTTGTTTTTGGACGGCAATGAAAAAATGACTGTTTTGCGATTTCTCTTGCTCAGAAAGACTTAGAAAGTTGATAATTGTGGGCAATGTTAGAAATGTCATGAGAAACAAGAATTATGTAAAAGAATTGATGTAAGTCATTGTTTCCAAGAGAAAGGGAGACCGGAGTGTAAAAAAGCGTTGTTTTTGGACGGCAATGAAGAAATTACTGTTTTGCGATTTCTCTTGCTCAGAAAGACTTAGAAAGTTGATAATTGTGGGCAATGTAAGAAATGTCATGAGAAACAAGAATTATGTAAAAGAATTGATGTGTCATTGTTTCCAAGAGAAAGGAACACAGGAGTGTAAAAAAGCATTGTTTTTGGACGGCAATGAAGAAATGACTATGTTTTGCGATTTCTCCTGCTCAGAAAGACTTAGAAAGTTGATAATTGTGGGCAATGTAAGAAATGTCATGAGAAACAAGAATTATGTAAAAGAATTGATGTAAGTCATTGTTTCCAAGAGAAAGGGAGACAGGAGTGTAAAAAAGCGTTGTTTTTGGACGCCAATGAAGAAATGACTGTTTTGCGATTTCTCTTGCTCAGAAAGACTTAGAAAGTTGATAATTGTGGGCAATGTTAGAAATGTCATGAGAAACAAGAATTATGTAAAAGAATTGATGTAAGTCATTGTTTCCAAGAGAAAGGGAGACAGGAGTGTAAAAAAGCGTTGTTTTTGGACGCCAATGAAGAAATGACTATGTTTTGCGATTTCTCCTGCTCAGAAAGACTTAGAAAGTTGATAATTGTGGGCAATGTTAGAAATGTCATGAGAAACAAGAATTATGTAAAAGAATTGATGTAAGTCATTGTTTCCAAGAGAAAGGGAGACAGGAGTGTAAAAAAGCGTTGTTTTTGGACGGCAATGAAGAAATGACTGTTTTGCGATTTCTCTTGCTCAGAAAGACTTAGAAAGTTGATAATTGTGGGCAATGTTAGAAATGTCATGAGAAACAAGAATTATGTAAAAGAATTGATGTAAGTCATTGTTTCCAAGAGAAAGGGAGACCGGAGTGTAAAAAAGCGTTGTTTTTGGACGGCAATGAAGAAATAACTGTTTTGCGAATTCTCTTGCTCAGAAAGACTTAGAAAGTTGATAATTGTGGGCAATGTAAGAAATGTCATGAGAAACAAGAATTATGTAAAATAATTGATGTAAGTCATTGTTTAGAAGAGAAAGGGAGACAGGAGTGTAAAAAAGCGTTGTTTTTGGACGGCAATGAAGAAATGACTATGTTTTGCGATTTCTCCTGCTCAGAAAGACTTAGAAAGTTGATAATTGGGGGCAATGTAAGAAATGTCATGAGAAACAAGAATTATGTAAAAGAATTGATGTAAGTCATTGTTTCCAAGAGAAAGGGAGACAGGAGTGTAAAAAAGCGTTGTTTTTGGACGGCAATGAAGAAATGACTATGTTTTGCGATTTCTCCTGCTCAGAAAGACTTAGAAAGTTGATAATTGTGGGCAATGTAAGAAATGTCATGAGAAACAAGAATTATGTAAAAGAATTGATGTAAGTCATTGTTTCCAAGAGAAAGGGAGACAGGAGTGTAAAAAAGCGTTGTTTTTGGACGCCAATGAAGAAATGACTGTTTTGCGATTTCTCCTGCTCAGAAAGACTTAGAAAGTTGATAATTGTGGGCAATGTTAGAAATGTCATGAGAAACAAGAATTATGTAAAAGAATTGATGTAAGTCATTGTTTCCAAGAGAAAGGGAGACCGGAGTGTAAAAAAGCGTTGTTTTTGGACAGCAATGAAGAAATGACTGTTTTGCGATTTCTCTTGCTCAGAAAGACTTAGAAAGTTGATAATTGTGGGCAATGTTAAAAATGTCATGAGAAACAAGAATTATGTAAAAGAATTGATGTAAGTCATTGTTTCCAAGAGAAAGGGAGACAGGAGTGTAAAAAAGCGTTGTTTTTGGACGGCAATGAAGAAATGACTGTTTTTCGATTTCTCTTGCTCAGAAAGACTTAGAAAGTTGATAATTGTGGGCAATGTTAGAAATGTCATGAGAAACAAGAATTATGTAAAAGAATTGATGTAAGTCATTGTTTCCAAGAGAAAGGGAGACCGGAGTGTAAAAAAGCGTTGTTTTTGGACAGCAATGAAGAAATGACTGTTTTGCGATTTCTCTTGCTCAGAAAGACTTAGAAAGTTGATAATTGTGGGCAATGTTAAAAATGTCATGAGAAACAAGAATTATGTAAAAGAATTGATGTAAGTCATTGTTTCCAAGAGAAAGGGAGACAGGAGTGTAAAAAAGCGTTGTTTTTGGACGGCAATGAAGAAATGACTGTTTTTCGATTTCTCTTGCTCAGAAAGACTTAGAAAGTTGATAATTGTGGGCAATGTTAGAAATGTCATGAGAAACAAGAATTATGTAAAAGAATTGATGTAAGTCATTGTTTCCAAGAGAAAGGGAGACCGGAGTGTAAAAAAGCGTTGTTTTTGGACGGCAATGAAAAAATGACTGTTTTGCGATTTCTCTTGCTCAGAAAGACTTAGAAAGTTGATAATTGTGGGCAATGTTAGAAATGTCATGAGAAACAAGAATTATGTAAAAGAATTGATGTAAGTCATTGTTTCCAAGAGAAAGGGAGACCGGAGTGTAAAAAAGCGTTGTTTTTGGACGGCAATGAAGAAATTACTGTTTTGCGATTTCTCTTGCTCAGAAAGACTTAGAAAGTTGATAATTGTGGGCAATGTAAGAAATGTCATGAGAAACAAGAATTATGTAAAAGAATTGATGTGTCATTGTTTCCAAGAGAAAGGAACACAGGAGTGTAAAAAAGCATTGTTTTTGGACGGCAATGAAGAAATGACTATGTTTTGCGATTTCTCCTGCTCAGAAAGACTTAGAAAGTTGATAATTGTGGGCAATGTAAGAAATGTCATGAGAAACAAGAATTATGTAAAAGAATTGATGTAAGTCATTGTTTCCAAGAGAAAGGGAGACAGGAGTGTAAAAAAGCGTTGTTTTTGGACGCCAATGAAGAAATGACTGTTTTGCGATTTCTCTTGCTCAGAAAGACTTAGAAAGTTGATAATTGTGGGCAATGTTAGAAATGTCATGAGAAACAAGAATTATGTAAAAGAATTGATGTAAGTCATTGTTTCCAAGAGAAAGGGAGACAGGAGTGTAAAAAAGCGTTGTTTTTGGACGCCAATGAAGAAATGACTATGTTTTGCGATTTCTCCTGCTCAGAAAGACTTAGAAAGTTGATAATTGTGGGCAATGTTAGAAATGTCATGAGAAACAAGAATTATGTAAAAGAATTGATGTAAGTCATTGTTTCCAAGAGAAAGGGAGACAGGAGTGTAAAAAAGCGTTGTTTTTGGACGGCAATGAAGAAATGACTGTTTTGCGATTTCTCTTGCTCAGAAAGACTTAGAAAGTTGATAATTGTGGGCAATGTTAGAAATGTCATGAGAAACAAGAATTATGTAAAAGAATTGATGTAAGTCATTGTTTCCAAGAGAAAGGGAGACCGGAGTGTAAAAAAGCGTTGTTTTTGGACGGCAATGAAGAAATAACTGTTTTGCGATTTCTCTTGCTCAGAAAGACTTAGAAAGTTGATAATTGTGGGCAATGTAAGAAATGTCATGAGAAACAAGAATTATGTAAAATAATTGATGTAAGTCATTGTTTAGAAGAGAAAGGGAGACAGGAGTGTAAAAAAGCGTTGTTTTTGGACGGCAATGAAGAAATGACTATGTTTTGCGATTTCTCCTGCTCAGAAAGACTTAGAAAGTTGATAATTGGGGGCAATGTAAGAAATGTCATGAGAAACAAGAATTATGTAAAAGAATTGATGTAAGTCATTGTTTCCAAGAGAAAGGGAGACAGGAGTGTAAAAAAGCGTTGTTTTTGGACGGCAATGAAGAAATGACTATGTTTTGCGATTTCTCCTGCTCAGAAAGACTTAGAAAGTTGATAATTGTGGGCAATGTAAGAAATGTCATGAGAAACAAGAATTATGTAAAATAATTGATGTAAGTCATTGTTTCCAAGAGAAAGGGAGACAGGAGTGTAAAAAAGCGTTGTTTTTGGACGCCAATGAAGAAATGACTGTTTTGCGATTTCTCCTGCTCAGAAAGACTTAGAAAGTTGATAATTGTGGGCAATGTTAGAAATGTCATGAGAAACAAGAATTATGTAAAAGAATTGATGTAAGTCATTGTTTCCAAGAGAAAGGGAGACCGGAGTGTAAAAAAGCGTTGTTTTTGGACAGCAATGAAGAAATGACTGTTTTGCGATTTCTCTTGCTCAGAAAGACTTAGAAAGTTGATAATTGTGGGCAATGTTAAAAATGTCATGAGAAACAAGAATTATGTAAAAGAATTGATGTAAGTCATTGTTTCCAAGAGAAAGGGAGACAGGAGTGTAAAAAAGCGTTGTTTTGGACGGCAATGAAGAAATGACTGTTTTTCGATTTCTCTTGCTCAGAAAGACTTAGAAAGTTGATAATTGTGGGCAATGTTAGAAATGTCATGAGAAACAAGAATTATGTAAAAGAATTGATGTAAGTCATTGTTTCCAAGAGAAGGGAGACCGGAGTGTAAAAAAGCGTTGTTTTTGGACGGCAATGAAAAAATGACTGTTTTGCGATTTCTCTTGCTCAGAAAGACTTAGAAAGTTGATAATTGTGGGCAATGTTAGAAATGTCATGAGAAACAAGAATTATGTAAAAGAATTGATGTAAGTCATTGTTTCCAAGAGAAAGGGAGACCGGAGTGTAAAAAAGCGTTGTTTTTGGACGGCAATGAAGAAATTACTGTTTTGCGATTTCTCTTGCTCAGAAAGACTTAGAAAGTTGATAATTGTGGGCAATGTAAGAAATGTCATGAGAAACAAGAATTATGTAAAAGAATTGATGTGTCATTGTTTCCAAGAGAAAGGAACACAGGAGTGTAAAAAAGCATTGTTTTTGGACGGCAATGAAGAAATGACTATGTTTTGCGATTTCTCCTGCTCAGAAAGACTTAGAAAGTTGATAATTGTGGGCAATGTAAGAAATGTCATGAGAAACAAGAATTATGTAAAAGAATTGATAGTAAGTCATTGTTTCCAAGAGAAAGGGAGACAGGAGTGTAAAAAAGCGTTGTTTTTGGACGCCAATGAAGATGACTGTTTTGCGATTTCTCTTGCTCAGAAAGACTTAGAAAGTTGATAATTGTGGGCAATGTTAGAAATGTCATGAGAAACAAGAATTATGTAAAAGAATTGATGTAAGTCATTGTTTCCAAGAGAAAGGGAGACAGGAGTGTAAAAAAGCGTTGTTTTTGGACGCCAATGAAGAAATGACTATGTTTTGCGATTTCTCCTGCTCAGAAAGACTTAGAAAGTTGATAATTGTGGGCAATGTTAGAAATGTCATGAGAAACAAGAATTATGTAAAAGAATTGATGTAAGTCATTGTTTCCAAGAGAAAGGGAGACAGGAGTGTAAAAAAGCGTTGTTTTTGGACGGCAATGAAGAAATGACTGTTTTGCGATTTCTCTTGCTCAGAAAGACTTAGAAAGTTGATAATTGTGGGCAATGTTAGAAATGTCATGAGAAACAAGAATTATGTAAAAGAATTGATGTAAGTCATTGTTTCCAAGAGAAAGGGAGACCGGAGTGTAAAAAAGCGTTGTTTTTGGACGGCAATGAAGAAATAACTGTTTTGCGATTTCTCTTGCTCAGAAAGACTTAGAAAGTTGATAATTGTGGGCAATGTAAGAAATGTCATGAGAAACAAGAATTATGTAAAATAATTGATGTAAGTCATTGTTTAGAAGAGAAGGGAGACAGGAGTGTAAAAAAGCGTTGTTTTTGGACGGCAATGAAGAAATGACTATGTTTTGCGATTTCTCCTGCTCAGAAAGACTTAGAAAGTTGATAATTGGGGGCAATGTAAGAAATGTCATGAGAAACAAGAATTATGTAAAAGAATTGATGTAAGTCATTGTTTCCAAGAGAAAGGAGACAGGAGTGTAAAAAAGCGTTGTTTTTGGACGGCAATGAAGAAATGACTATGTTTTGCGATTTCTCCTGCTCAGAAAGACTTAGAAAGTTGATAATTGTGGGCAATGTAAGAAATGTCATGAGAAACAAGAATTATGTAAAATAATTGATGTAAGTCATTGTTTCCAAGAGAAAGGGAGACAGGAGTGTAAAAAAGCGTTGTTTTTGGACGCCAATGAAGAAATGACTGTTTTGCGATTTCTCCTCCTGCTCAGAAAGACTTAGAAAGTTGATAATTGTGGGCAATGTTAGAAATGTCATGAGAAACAAGAATTATGTAAAAGAATTGATGTAAGTCATTGTTTCCAAGAGAAAGGGAGACAGGAGTGTAAAAAAGCGTTGTTTTTGGACGCCAATGAAGAAATGACTGTTTTGCGATTTCTCCTGCTCAGAAAGACTTAGAAAGTTGATAATTGTGGGCAATGTTAGAAATGTCATGAGAAACAAGAATTATGTAAAAGAATTGATGTAAGTCATTGTTTCCAAGAGAAAGGGAGACAGGAGTGTAAAAAAGCGTTGTTTTGGACGGCAATGAAGAAATGACTGTTTTTCGATTTCTCTTGCTCAGAAAGACTTAGAAAGTTGATAATTGTGGGCAATGTTAGAAATGTCATGAGAAACAAGATTATGTAAAAGAATTGATGTAAGTCATTGTTTCCAAGAGAAAGGGAGACCGGAGTGTAAAAAAGCGTTGTTTTTGGACGGCAATGAAGAAATTACTATGTTTTGCGATTTCTCCTGCTCAGAAAGACTTAGAAAGTTGATAATTGGGGGCAATGTAAGAAATGTCATGAGAAACAAGAATTATGTAAAAGAATTGATGTAAGTCATTGTTTCCAAGAGAAAGGGAGACAGGAGTGTAAAAAAAGCGTTGTTTTTGGACGGCAATGAAGAAATTACTATGTTTTGCGATTTCTCCTGCTCAGAAAGACTTAGAAAGTTGATAATTGGGGGCAATGTAAGAAATGTCATGAGAAACAAGAATTATGTAAAAGAATTGATGTAAGTCATTGTTTCCAAGAGAAAGGGAGACCGGAGTGTAAAAAAGCGTTGTTTTTGGACGGCAATGAAGAAATGACTATGTTTTGCGATTTCTCCCTGCTCAGAAAGACTTAGAAAGTTGATAATTGTGGGCAATGTAAGAAATGTCATGAGAAACAAGAATTATGTAAAAGAATTGATGTAAGTCATTGTTTCCAAGAGAAAGGGAGACAGGAGTGTAAAAAAGCGTTGTTTTTGGACGGCAATGAAGAAATGACTATGTTTTGCGATTTCTCCTGCTCAGAAAGACTTAGAAAGTTGATAATTGTGGGCAAATGTTAGAAATGTCATGAGAAACAAGAATTATGTAAAAGAATTGATGTAAGTCATTGTTTCCAAGAGAAAGGGAGACAGGAGTGTAAAAAAGCGTTGTTTTTGGACGGCAATGAAGAAATGACTATGTTTTGCGATTTCTCCTGCTCAGAAAGACTTAGAAAGTTGATAATTGTGGGCAATGTTAGAAATGTCATGAGAAACAAGAATTATGTAAAAGAATTGATGTAAGTCATTGTTTCCAAGAGAAAGGGAGACAGGAGTGTAAAAAAGCGTTGTTTTTGGACGGCAATGAAGAAGTAACTGTTTTGCGATTTCTCTTGCTCAGAAAGACTTAGACAGTTGATAATTGTGGGCAATGTAAGAAATGTCATGAGAAACAAGAATTATGTAAAAGAATTGATGTAAGTCATTGTTTAGAAGAGAAAGGGAGACAGGAGTGTAAAAAAGCGTTGTTTTTTGGACGGCAATGAAGAAATGACTATGTTTTGCGATTTCTACTGCTCAGAAAGACTTAGAAAGTTGATAATTGGGGGCAATGTAAGAAATGTCATGAGAAACAAGAATTATGTAAAAGAATTGATGTAAGTCATTGTTTCCAAGAGAAAGGGAGACAGGAGTGTAAAAAAGCGTTGTTTTTGGACGGCAATGAAGAAATGACTATGTTTTGCGATTTCTCTTGCTCAGAAAGACTTAGAAAGTTGATAATTGTGGGCAATGTAAGAAATGTCATGAGAAACAAGAATTATGTAAAAGAATTGATGTAAGTCATTGTTTCCAAGAGAAAGGGAGACCGGAGTGTAAAAAAGCGTTGTTTTTGGACGCCAATGAAGAAATGACTATGTTTTGCGATTTCTCCTGCTCAGAAAGACTTAGAAAGTTGATAATTGTGGCAATGTTAGAAATGTCATGAGAAACAAGAATTATGTAAAAGAATTGATGTAAGTCATTGTTTCCAAGAGAAAGGGAGACAGGAGTGTAAAAAAGCGTTGTTTTTGGACGGCAATGAAGAAATTACTATGTTTTGCGATTTCTCCTGCTCAGAAAGACTTAGAAAGTTGATAATTGTGGGCAATGTTAGAAATGTCATGAGAAACAAGAATTATGTAAAAGAATTGATGTAAGTCATTGTTTCCAAGAGAAAGGGAGACAGGAGTGTAAAAAAGCGTTGTTTTTTGGACGGCAATGAAGAAATGACTGTTTTGCGATTTCTCTTGCTCAGAAAGACTTAGAAAGTTGATAATTGTGGGCAATGTAAGAAATGTCATGAGAAACAAGAATTATGTAAAATAATTGATGTAAGTCATTGTTAGAAGAGAAAGGGAGACAGGAGTGTAAAAAAAGCGTTGTTTTTGGACGGCAATGAAGAAATTACTATGTTTTGCGATTTCTCCTGCTCAGAAAGACTTAGAAAGTTGATAATTGGGGGCAATGTAAGAAATGTCATGAGAAACAAGAATTATGTAAAAGAATTGATGTAAGTCATTGTTTCCAAGAGAAAGGGAGACAGGAGTGTAAAAAAGCGTTGTTTTTGACGGCAATGAAGAAATGACTATGTTTTGCGATTTCTCCTGCTCAGAAAGACTTAGAAAGTTGATAATTGTGGGCAATGTAAGAAATGTCATGAGAAACAAGAATTATGTAAAAGAATTGATGTAAGTCATTGTTTCCAAGAGAAAGGGAGACAGGAGTGTAAAAAAGCGTTGTTTTTGGACGGCAATGAAGAAATGACTGTTTGCGATTTCTCCTGCTCAGAAAGACTTAGAAAGTTGATAATTGTGGGCAATGTTAGAAATGTCATGAGAAACAAGAATTATGTAAAAGAATTGATGTAAGTCATTGTTTCCAAGAGAAAGGGAGACCGGAGTGTAAAAAAGCGTTGTTTTTGGACAGCAATGAAGAAATGACTGTTTTGCGATTTCTCTTGCTCAGAAAGACTTAGAAAGTTGATAATTGTGGGCAATGTTAAAAATGTCATGAGAAACAAGAATTATGTAAAAGAATTGATGTAAGTCATTGTTTCCAAGAGAAAGGGAGACAGGAGTGTAAAAAAGCGTTGTTTTTGGACGGCAATGAAGAAATGACTGTTTTTTCGATTTCTCTTGCTCAGAAAGACTTAGAAAGTTGATAATTGTGGGCAATGTTAGAAATGTCATGAGAAACAAGAATTATGTAAAAGAATTGATGTAAGTCATTGTTTCCAAGAGAAAGGGAGACCCGGAGTGTAAAAAAGCGTTGTTTTTGGACGGCAATGAAAAAATGACTGTTTTGCGATTTCTCTTGCTCAGAAAGACTTAGAAAGTTGATAATTGTGGGCAATGTTAGAAATGTCATGAGAAACAAGAATTATGTAAAAGAATTGATGTAAGTCATTGTTTCCAAGAGAAAGGGAGACCGGAGTGTAAAAAAAGCGTTGTTTTTGGACGGCAATGAAGAAATTACTGTTTTGCGATTTCTCTTGCTCAGAAAGACTTAGAAAGTTGATAATTGTGGGCAATGTAAGAAATGTCATGAGAAACAAGAATTATGTAAAAGAATTGATGTGTCATTGTTTCCAGAGAAAGGAACACAGGAGTGTAAAAAAGCATTGTTTTTGGACGGCAATGAGAAATGACTATGTTTTGCGATTTCTCCTGCCTCAGAAAGACTTAGAAAGTTGATAATTGTGGGCAATGTAATGAAATGTCATGAGAAACAAGAATTATGTAAAAGAATTGATGTAAGTCATTGTTTCCAAGAGAAAGGGAGACAGGAGTGTAAAAAAGCGTTGTTTTTGGACGCCAATGAAGAAATGACTGTTTTGCGATTTCTCTTGCTCAGAAAGACTTAGAAAGTTGATAATTGTGGGCAATGTTAGAAATGTCATGAGAAACAAGAATTATGTAAAAGAATTGATGTAAGTCATTGTTTCCAAGAGAAAGGGAGACAGGAGTGTAAAAAAGCGTTGTTTTTGGACGCCAATGAAGAAATGACTATGTTTTGCGATTTCTCCTGCTCAGGCAAGACTTAGAAAGTTGATAATTGTGGGCAATGTTAGAAATGTCATGAGAAACAAGAATTATGTAAAAGAATTGATGTAAGTCATTGTTTCCAAGAGAAAGGGAGACAGGAGTGTAAAAAAGCGTTGTTTTTGGACGGCAATGAAGAAATGACTGTTTTGCGATTTCTCTTGCTCAGAAAGACTTAGAAAGTTGATAATTGTGGGCAATGTTAGAAATGTCATGAGAAACAAGAATTATGTAAAAGAATTGATGTAAGTCATTGTTTCCAAGAGAAAGGGAGACCGGAGTGTAAAAAAGCGTTGTTTTTGGACGGCAATGAAGAAATAACTGTTTTGCGATTTCTCTTGCTCAGAAAGACTTAGAAAGTTGATAATTGTGGGCAATGTAAGAAATGTCATGAGAAACAAGAATTATGTAAAATAATTGATGTAAGTCATTGTTTAGAAGAGAAAGGGAGACAGGAGTGTAAAAAAGCGTTGTTTTTGGACGGCAATGAAGAAATGACTATGTTTTGCGATTTCTCCTGCTCAGAAAGACTTAGAAAGTTGATAATTGGGGGCAATGTAAGAAATGTCATGAGAAACAAGAATTATGTAAAAGAATTGATGTAAGTTCATTGTTTCCAAGAGAAAGGGAGACAGGAGTGTAAAAAAGCGTTGTTTTTGGACGGCAATGAAGAAATGACTATGTTTTGCGATTTCTCCTGCTCAGAAAGACTTAGAAAGTTGATAATTGTGGGCAATGTAAGAAATGTCATGAGAAACAAGAATTATGTAAAAGAATTGATGTAAGTCATTGTTTCCAAGAGAAAGGTAGACAGGAGTGTAAAAAAGCGTTGTTTTTGGACGCCAATGAAGAATGACTGTTTTGCGATTTCTCCTGCTCAGAAGACTTAGAAAGTTGATAATTGTGGGCAATGTTAGAAATGTCATGAGAAACAAGAATTATGTAAAAGAATTGATGTAAGTCATTGTTTCCAAGAGAAAGGGAGACCGGAGTGTAAAAAAGCGTTGTTTTTGGACAGCAATGAAGAAATGACTGTTTTGCGATTTCTCTTGCTCAGAAAGACTTAGAAAGTTGATAATTGTGGGCAATGTTAAAAATGTCATGAGAAACAAGAATTATGTAAAAGAATTGATGTAAGTCATTGTTTCCAAGAGAAAGAGAGACAGGAGTGTAAAAAAGCGTTGTTTTTGGACGGCAATGAAGAAATGACTGTTTTTCGATTTCTCTTGCTCAGAAAGACCTTAGAAAGTTGATAATTGTGGGCAATGTTAGAAATGTCATGAGAAACAAGAATTATGTAAAAGAATTGATGTAAGTCATTGTTTCCAAGAGAAAGGGAGACCGGAGTGTAAAAAAGCGTTGTTTTTGGATGGCAATGAAGAAATGACTGTTTTGCGATTTCTCTTGCTCAGAAAGACTTAGAAAGTTGATAATTGTGGGCAATGTTAGAAATGTCATGAGAAACAAGAATTATGTAAAAGAATTGATGTAAGTCATTGTTTCCAAGAGAAAGGAACACAGGAGTGTAAAAAAGCATTGTTTTTGGACGGCAATGAAGAAATGACTATGTTTTGCGATTTCTCCTGCTCAGAAACACTTAGAAAGTTGATAATTGTGGGCAATGTAAGAAATGTCATGAGAAACAAGAATTATGTAAAAGAATTGATGTAAGTCATTGTTTCCAAGAGAAAGGGAGACAGGAGTGTAAAAAAGCGTTGTTTTTGGACGCCAATGAAGAAATGACTGTTTTGCGATTTCTCTTGCTCAGAAAGACTTAGAAAGTTGATAATTGTGGGCAATGTTAGAAATGTCATGAGAAACAAGAATTATGTAAAAGAATTGATGTAAGTCATTGTTTCCAAGAAAAAGGGAGACAGGAGTGTAAAAAAGCGTTGTTTTTGGACGGCAATGAAGAAATGACTGTTTTGCGATTTCTCTTGCTCAGAAAGACTTAGAATGTTGATAATTGTGGGCAATGTTAGAAATGTCTTGAGAAACAATAATTATGTAAAAGAATTGATGTAAGTCATTGTTTCCAAGAGAAAGGGAGACCGGAGTGTAAAAAAGCGTTGTTTTTGGACGGCAATGAAGAAATGACTGTTTTGCGATTTCTCTTGCTCAGAAAGACTTAGAAAGTTGATAATTGTGGGCAATGTAAGAAATGTCATGAGAAACAAGAATTATGTAAAAGAATTGATGTAAGTCATTGTTTCCAAGAGAAAGGGAGACAGGAGTGTAAAAAAGCGTTGTTTTTGGACGGCAATGAAGAAATGACTGTTTTGCAATTTCTCCTGCTCAGAAAGACTTAGAAAGTTGATAATTGTGGGCAATGTTAGAAATGTCATGAGAAACAAGAATTATGTAAAAGAATTGATGTAAGTCATTGTTTCCAAGAGAAAGGGAGACCGGAGTGTAAAAAAGCGTGTTTTTGGACGGCAATGAAGAAATGACTGTTTTGCGATTTCTCTTGCTCAGAAAGACTTAGAAAGTTGATAATTGTGGGCAATGTTAGAAATGTCATGAGAAACAAGAATTATGTAAAAGAATTGATGTAAGTCATTGTTTCCAAGAGAAAGGGAGACAGGAGTGTAAAAAAGCGTTGTTTTTGGACGCCAATGAAGAAATGACTATGTTTTGCGATTTCTCCTGCTCAGAAAGACTTAGAAAGTTGATAATTGTGGGCAATGTTAGAAATGTCATGAGAAACAAGAATTATGTAAAAGAATTGATGTAAGTCATTGTTTCCAAGAGAAAGGGAGACCGGAGTGTAAAAAAGCGTTGTTTTTTGGACGGCAATGAAGAAGTAACTGTTTTGCGATTTCTCTTGCTCAGAAAGACTTAGACAGTTGATAATTGTGGGCAATGTAAGAAATGTCATGAGAAACAAGAATTATGTAAAAGAATTGATGTAAGTCATTGTTTAGAAGAGAAAGGGAGACAGGAGTGTAAAAAAGCGTTGTTTTTGGACGGCAATGAAGAAATGACTATGTTTTGCGATTTCTCCTGCTCAGAAAGACTTAGAAAGTTGATAATTGGGGGCAATGTAAGAAATGTCATGAGAAACAAGAATTATGTAAAAGAATTGATGTAAGTCATTGTTTAGAAGAGAAAGGGAGACAGGAGTGTAAAAAAGCGTTGTTTTTGGACGGCAATGAAGAAATGACTATGTTTTGCGATTTCTCCTGCTCAGAAAAGACTTAGAAAGTTGATAATTGGGGGCAATGTAAGAAATGTCATGAGAAACAAGAATTATGTAAAAGAATTGATGTAAGTCATTGTTTCCAAGAGAAAGGGAGACAGGAGTGTAAAAAAGCCTGTTTTTGGACGGCAATGAAGAAATGACTATGTTTTGCGATTTCTCTTGCTCAGAAAGACTTAGAAAGTTGATAATTGTGGGCAATGTAAGAAATGTCATGAGAAACAAGAATTATGTAAAAGAATTGATGTAAGTCATTGTTTCAAGAGAAAAGGGAGACCGGAGTGTAAAAAAGCGTTGTTTTTGGACGCCAATGAAGAAATGACTATGTTTTGCGATTTCTCCTGCTCAGAAAGACTTAGAAAGTTGATAATTGTGGGCAATGTTAGAAATGTCATGAGAAACAAGAATTATGTAAAAGAATTGATGTAAGTCATTGTTTCCAAGAGAAAGGGAGACAGGAGTGTAAAAAAGCGTTGTTTTTGGACGGCAATGAAGAAATGACTGTTTTGCGATTTCTCTTGCTCAGAAAGACTTAGAAAGTTGATAATTGTGGGCAATGTTAGAAATGTCATGAGAAACAAGAATTATGTAAAAGAATTGATGTAAGTCATTGTTTCCAAGAGAAAGGGAGACCGGAGTGTAAAAAGCGTTGTTTTTGGACGGCAATGAAGAAATAACTGTTTTGCGATTTCTCTTGCTCAGAAAGACTTAGAAAGTTGATAATTGTGGGCAATGTAAGAAATGTCATGAGAAACAAGAATTATGTAAAATAATTGATGTAAGTCATTATTTAGAAGAGAAAGCGAGACAGGAGTGTAAAAAAGCGTTGTTTTTGGACGGCAATGAAGAAATGACTATGTTTTGCGATTTCTCCTGCTCAGAAAGACTTAGAAAGTTGATAATTGGGGGCAATGTAAGAAATGTCATGAGAAACAAGAATTATGTAAAAGAATTGATGTAAGTCATTGTTTCCAAGAGAAAGGGAGACAGGAGTGTAAAAAAGCGTTGTTTTTGGACGGCAATGAAGAAATGACTATGTTTTGCGATTTCTCCTGCTCAGAAAGACTTAGAAAGTTGATAATTGTGGGCAATGTAAGAAATGTCATGAGAAACAAGAATTATGTAAAAGAATTGATGTAAGTCATTGTTTCCAAGAGAAAGGGAGACAGGAGTGTAAAAAGCGTTGTTTTTGGACGCCAATGAAGAAATGACTGTTTTGCGATTTCTCCTGCTCAGAAAGACTTAGAAAGTTAATAATTGTGGGCAATGTTAGAAATGTCATGAGAAACAAGAATTATGTAAAAGAATTGATGTAAGTCATTGTTTCCAAGAGAAAGGGAGACCGGAGTGTAAAAAAGCGTTGTTTTTGGACAGCAATGAAGAAATGACTGTTTTGCGATTTCTCTTGCTCAGAAAGACTTAGAAAGTTGATAATTGTGGGCAATGTTAAAAATGTCATGAGAAACAAGAATTATGTAAAAAGAATTGATGTAAGTCATTGTTTCCAAGAGAAAGGGAGACAGGAGTGTAAAAAAGCGTTGTTTTTGGACGGCAATGAAGAAATGACTGTTTTTCGATTTCTCTTGCTCAGAAAGACTTAGAAAGTTGATAATTGTGGGCAATGTTAGAAATGTCATGAGAAACAAGAATTATGTAAAAGAATTGATGTAAGTCATTGTTTCCAAGAGAAAGGGAGACCGGAGTGTAAAAAAGCGTTGTTTTTGGACGGCAATGAAGAAATGACTGTTTTGCGATTTCTCTTGCTCAGAAAGACTTAGAAAGTTGATAATTGTGGGCAATGTTAGAAATGTCATGAGAAACAAGAATTATGTAAAAGAATTGATGTAAGTCATTGTTTCCAAGAGAAAGGGAGACCGGAGTGTAAAAAAGCGTTGTTTTTGGACGGCAATGAAGAAATTACTGTTTTGCGATTTCTCTTGCTCAGAAAGACTTAGAAAGTTGATAATTGTGGGCAATGTAAGAAATGTCATGAGAAACAAGAATTATGTAAAAGAATTGATGTGTCATTGTTTCCAAGAGAAAGGAACACAGGAGTGTAAAAAAGCATTGTTTTTGGACGGCAATGAAGAAATGACTATGTTTTGCGATTTCTCCTGCTCAGAAAGACTTAGAAAGTTGATAATTGTGGGCAATGTAAGAAATGTCATGAGAAACAAGAATTATGTAAAAGAATTGATGTAAGTCATTGTTTCCAAGAGAAAGGGAGACAGGAGTGTAAAAAAGCGTTGTTTTTGGACGCCAATGAAGAAATGACTGTTTTGCGATTTCTCTTGCTCAGAAAGACTTAGAAAGTTGATAATTGTGGGCAATGTTAGAAATGTCATGAGAAACAAGAATTATGTAAAAGAATTGATGTAAGTCATTGTTTCCAAGAAAAAGGGAGACAGGAGTGTAAAAAAGCGTTGTTTTTGGACGGCAATGAAGAAATGACTGTTTTTCGATTTCTCTTGCTCAGAAAGACTTAGAAAGTTGATAATTGTGGGCAATGTTAGAAATGTCATGAGAAACAAGAATTATGTAAAAGAATTGATGTAAGTCATTGTTTCCAAGAGAAAGGGAGACCGGAGTGTAAAAAAGCGTTGTTTTTGGACGGCAATGAAGAAATGACTGTTTTGCGATTTCTCTTGCTCAGAAAGACTTAGAAAGTTGATAATTGTGGGCAATGTTAGAAATGTCATGAGAAACAAGAATTATGTAAAAGAATTGATGTAAGTCATTGTTTCCAAGAGAAAGGGAGACCGGAGTGTAAAAAAGCGTTGTTTTTGGACGGCAATGAAGAAATTACTGTTTTGCGATTTCTCTTGCTCAGAAAGACTTAGAAAGTTGATAATTGTGGGCAATGTAAGAAATGTCATGAGAAACAAGAATTATGTAAAAGAATTGATGTGTCATTGTTTCCAAGAGAAAGGAACACAGGAGTGTAAAAAAGCATTGTTTTTGGACGGCAATGAAGAAATTACTGTTTTGCGATTTCTCTTGCTCAGAAAAACTTAGAAAGTTGATAATTGTGGGCAATGTAAGAAATGTCATGAGAAACAAGAATTATGTAAAAGAATTGATGTGTCATTGTTTCCAAGAGAAAGGAACACAGGAGTGTAAAAAAGCATTGTTTTTGGACGGCAATGAAGAAATGACTATGTTTTGCGATTTCTCCTGCTCAGAAAGACTTAGAAAGTTGATAATTGTGGGCAATGTAAGAAATGTCATGAGAAACAAGAATTATGTAAAAGAATTGATGTAAGTCATTGTTTCCAAGAGAAAGGGAGACAGGAGTGTAAAAAAGCGTTGTTTTTGGACGCCAATGAAGAAATGACTGTTTTGCGATTTCTCTTGCTCAGAAAGACTTAGAAAGTTGATAATTGTGGGCAATGTTAGAAATGTCATGAGAAACAAGAATTATGTAAAAGAATTGATGTAAGTCATTGTTTCCAAGAAAAAGGGAGACAGGAGTGTAAAAAAGCGTTGTTTTTGGACGCCAATGAAGAAATGACTGTTTTGCGATTTCTCTTGCTCAGAAAGACTTAGAAAGTTGATAATTGTGGGCAATGTTAGAAATGTCATGAGAAACAAGAATTATGTAAAATAATTGATGTAAGTCATTGTTTCCAAGAGAAAGGGAGACAGGAGTGTAAAAAAGCGTTGTTTTTGGACGCCAATGAAGAAATGACTATGTTTTGCGATTTCTCTTGCTCAGAAAGACTTAGAAAGTTGATAATTGTGGGCAATGTAAGAAATGTCATGAGAAACAAGAATTATGTAAAAGAATTGATGTAAGTCATTGTTTCCAAGAGAAAGGGAGACAGGAGTGTAAAAAAGCGTTGTTTTATGACGCCAATGAAGAAATGACTATGTTTTGCGATTTCTCCTGCTCAGAAAGACTTAGAAAGTTGATAATTGTGGGCAATGTTAGAAATGTCATGAGAAACAAGAATTATGTAAAAGAATTGATGTAAGTCATTGTTTCCAAGAGAAAGGGAGACAGGAGTGTAAAAAAGCGTTGTTTTTGGACGGCAATGAAGAAATGACTATGTTTTGCGATTTCTCCTGCTCAGAAAGACTTAGAAAGTTGATAATTGGGGGCAATGTAAGAAATGTCATGAGAAACAAGAATTATGTAAAAGAATTGATGTAAGTCATTGTTTCCAAGAGAAAGGGAGACAGGAGTGTAAAAAAGCGTTGTTTTTGGACGCCAATGAAGAAATGACTATGTTTTGCGATTTCTCCTGCTCAGAAAGACTTAGAAAGTTGATAATTGTGGGCAATGTTAGAAATGTCATGAGAAACAAGAATTATGTAAAAGAATTGATGTAAGTCATTGTTTCCAAGAGAAAGGGAGACCGGAGTGTAAAAAAGCGTTGTTTTTGGACGGCAATGAAGAAATGACTGTTTTTCGATTTCTCTTGCTCAGAAAGACTTAGAAAGTTGATAATTGTGGGCAATGTTAGAAATGTCATGAGAAACAAGAATTATGTAAAAGAATTGATGTAAGTCATTGTTTCCAAGAGAAAGGGAGACCGGAGTGTAAAAAAGCGTTGTTTTTGGACGGCAATGAAGAAATGACTGTTTTGCGATTTCTCTTGCTCAGAAAGACTTAGAAAGTTGATAATTGTGGGCAATGTTAGAAATGTCATGAGAAACAAGAATTATGTAAAAGAATTGATGTAAGTCATTGTTTCCAAGAGAAAGGGAGACAGGAGTGTAAAAAAGCGTTGTTTTTGGACGCCAATGAAGAAATGACTATGTTTTGCGATTTCTCCTGCTCAGAAAGACTTAGAAAGTTGATAATTGTGGGCAATGTTAGAAATGTCATGAGAAACAAGAATTATGTAAAAGAATTGATGTAAGTCATTGTTTCCAAGAGAAAGGGAGACAGGAGTATAAAAAAGCGTTGTTTTTGGACGGCAATGAAGAAATGACTGTTTTGCGATTTCTCCTGCTCAGAAAGACTTAGAAAGTTGATAATTGTGGGCAATGTTAGAAATGTCATGAGAAACAAGAATTATGTAAAAGAATTGATGTAAGTCATTGTTTCCAAGAGAAAGGGAGACCGGAGTGTAAAAAAGCGTTGTTTTTGGACGGCAATGAAGAAATAACTGTTTTGCGATTTCTCCTGCTCAGAAAGACTTAGAAAGTTGATAATTGTGGGCAATGTTAGAAATGTCATGAGAAACAAGAATTATGTAAAAGAATTGATGTAAGTCATTGTTTCCAAGAGAAAGGGAGACAGGAGTGTAAAAAAGCGTTGTTTTTGGACGCCAATGAAGAAATGACTATGTTTTGCGATTTCTCCTGCTCAGAAAGACTTAGAAAGTTGATAATTGTGGGCAATGTTAGAAATGTCATGAGAAACAAGAATTATGTAAAAGAATTGATGTAAGTCATTGTTTCCAAGAGAAAGGGAGACCGGAGTGTAAAAAAGCGTTGTTTTTGGACGGCAATGAAGAAATGACTGTTTTGCGATTTCTCTTGCTCAGAAAGACTTAGAA
Source organism: Mixophyes fleayi (assembly GCF_038048845.1). Lineage (NCBI taxonomy): Eukaryota > Metazoa > Chordata > Amphibia > Anura > Limnodynastidae > Mixophyes > Mixophyes fleayi. The sequence goes on from NW_027446039.1 coordinate 47,284, forward strand.
AGTTGATAATTGTGGGCAATGTTAGAAATGTCATGAGAAACAAGAATTATGTAAAAGAATTGATGTAAGTCATTGTTTCCAAGAGAAAGGGAGACCGGAGTGTAAAAAAGCGTTGTTTTTGGACGGCAATGAAGAAGTAACTGTTTTGCGATTTCTCTTGCTCAGAAAGACTTAGACAGTTGATAATTGTGGGCAATGTAAGAAATGTCATGAGAAACAAGAATTATGTAAAAGAATTGATGTAAGTCATTGTTTAGAAGAGAAAGGGAGACAGGAGTGTAAAAAAGCGTTGTTTTTGGACGGCAATGAAGAAATGACTATGTTTTGCGATTTCTCCTGCTCAGAAAGACTTAGAAAGTTGATAATTGTGGGCAATGTTAGAAATGTCATGAGAAACAAGAATTATGTAAAAGAATTGATGTAAGTCATTGTTTCCAAGAGAAAGGGAGACAGGAGTGTAAAAAAGCGTTGTTTTGGACGGCAATGAAGAAGTAACTGTTTTGCGATTTCTCTTGCTCAGAAAGACTTAGACAGTTGATAATTGTGGGCAATGTAAGAAATGTCATGAGAAACAAGAATTATGTAAAAGAATTGATGTAAGTCATTGTTTAGAAGAGAAAGGGAGACAGGAGTGTAAAAAAGCGTTGTTTTTGGACGCCAATGAAGAAATGACTATGTTTTGCGATTTCTCCTGCTCAGAAAGACTTAGAAAGTTGATAATTGTGGGCAATGTTAGAAATGTCATGAGAAACAAGAATTATGTAAAAGAATTGATGTAAGTCATTGTTTCCAAGAGAAAGGGAGACAGGAGTGTAAAAAAGCGTTGTTTTTGGACGGCAATGAAGAAATTACTATGTTTTGCGATTTCTCCTGCTCAGAAAGACTTAGAAAGTTGATAATTGTGGGCAATGTTAGAAATGTCATGAGAAACAAGAATTATGTAAAAGAATTGATGTAAGTCATTGTTTCCAAGAGAAAGGGAGACAGGAGTGTAAAAAAGCGTTGTTTTTGGACGCCAATGAAGAAATGACTATGTTTTGCGATTTCTCCTGCTCAGAAAGACTTAGAAAGTTGATAATTGTGGGCAATGTTAGAAATGTCATGAGAAACAAGAATTATGTAAAAGAATTGATGTAAGTCATTGTTTCCAAGAGAAAGGGAGACAGGAGTGTAAAAAAGCGTTGTTTTTGGACGGCAATGAAGAAATGACTGTTTTGCGATTTCTCTTGCTCAGAAAGACTTAGAAAGTTGATAATTGTGGGCAATGTTAGAAATGTCATGAGAAACAAGAATTATGTAAAAGAATTGATGTAAGTCATTGTTTCCAAGAGAAAGGGAGACCGGAGTGTAAAAAAGCGTTGTTTTTGGACGGCAATGAAGAAATAACTGTTTTGCGATTTCTCTTGCTCAGAAAGACTTAGAAAGTTGATAATTGTGGGCAATGTAAGAAATGTCATGAGAAACAAGAATTATGTAAAATAATTGATGTAAGTCATTATTTAGAAGAGAAAGCGAGACAGGAGTGTAAAAAAGCGTTGTTTTTGGACGGCAATGAAGAAATGACTATGTTTTGCGATTTCTCCTGCTCAGAAAGACTTAGAAAGTTGATAATTGGGGGCAATGTAAGAAATGTCATGAGAAACAAGAATTATGTAAAAGAATTGATGTAAGTCATTGTTTCCAAGAGAAAGGGAGACAGGAGTGTAAAAAAGCGTTGTTTTTGGACGGCAATGAAGAAATGACTATGTTTTGCGATTTCTCCTGCTCAGAAAGACTTAGAAAGTTGATAATTGTGGGCAATGTAAGAAATGTCATGAGAAACAAGAATTATGTAAAAGAATTGATGTAAGTCATTGTTTCCAAGAGAAAGGGAGACAGGAGTGTAAAAAAGCGTTGTTTTTGGACGCCAATGAAGAAATGACTGTTTTGCGATTTCTCCTGCTCAGAAAGACTTAGAAAGTTGATAATTGTGGGCAATGTTAGAAATGTCATGAGAAACAAGAATTATGTAAAAGAATTGATGTAAGTCATTGTTTCCAAGAGAAAGGGAGACCGGAGTGTAAAAAAGCGTTGTTTTTGGACAGCAATGAAGAAATGACTGTTTTGCGATTTCTCTTGCTCAGAAAGACTTAGAAAGTTGATAATTGTGGGCAATGTTAAAAATGTCATGAGAAACAAGAATTATGTAAAAGAATTGATGTAAGTCATTGTTTCCAAGAGAAAGGGAGACAGGAGTGTAAAAAAGCGTTGTTTTTGGACGGCAATGAAGAAATGACTGTTTTTCGATTTCTCTTGCTCAGAAAGACTTAGAAAGTTGATAATTGTGGGCAATGTTAGAAATGTCATGAGAAACAAGAATTATGTAAAAGAATTGATGTAAGTCATTGTTTCCAAGAGAAAGGGAGACCGGAGTGTAAAAAAGCGTTGTTTTTGGACGGCAATGAAGAAATGACTGTTTTGCGATTTCTCTTGCTCAGAAAGACTTAGAAAGTTGATAATTGTGGGCAATGTTAGAAATGTCATGAGAAACAAGAATTATGTAAAAGAATTGATGTAAGTCATTGTTTCCAAGAGAAAGGGAGACCGGAGTGTAAAAAAGCGTTGTTTTTGGACGGCAATGAAGAAATTACTGTTTTGCGATTTCTCTTGCTCAGAAAGACTTAGAAAGTTGATAATTGTGGGCAATGTAAGAAATGTCATGAGAAACAAGAATTATGTAAAAGAATTGATGTGTCATTGTTTCCAAGAGAAAGGAACACAGGAGTGTAAAAAAGCATTGTTTTTGGACGGCAATGAAGAAATGACTATGTTTTGCGATTTCTCCTGCTCAGAAAGACTTAGAAAGTTGATAATTGTGGGCAATGTAAGAAATGTCATGAGAAACAAGAATTATGTAAAAGAATTGATGTAAGTCATTGTTTCCAAGAGAAAGGGAGACAGGAGTGTAAAAAAGCGTTGTTTTTGGACGCCAATGAAGAAATGACTGTTTTGCGATTTCTCTTGCTCAGAAAGACTTAGAAAGTTGATAATTGTGGGCAATGTTAGAAATGTCATGAGAAACAAGAATTATGTAAAAGAATTGATGTAAGTCATTGTTTCCAAGAAAAAGGGAGACAGGAGTGTAAAAAAGCGTTGTTTTTGGACGCCAATGAAGAAATGACTGTTTTGCGATTTCTCTTGCTCAGAAAGACTTAGAAAGTTGATAATTGTGGGCAATGTTAGAAATGTCATGAGAAACAAGAATTATGTAAAATAATTGATGTAAGTCATTGTTTCCAAGAGAAAGGGAGACAGGAGTGTAAAAAAGCGTTGTTTTTGGACGGCAATGAAGAAATGACTATGTTTTGCGATTTCTCTTGCTCAGAAAGACTTAGAAAGTTGATAATTGTGGGCAATGTAAGAAATGTCATGAGAAACAAGAATTATGTAAAAGAATTGATGTAAGTCATTGTTTCCAAGAGAAAGGGAGACAGGAGTGTAAAAAAGCGTTGTTTTTGGACGCCAATGAAGAAATGACTATGTTTTGCGATTTCTCCTGCTCAGAAAGACTTAGAAAGTTGATAATTGTGGGCAATGTTAGAAATGTCATGAGAAACAAGAATTATGTAAAAGAATTGATGTAAGTCATTGTTTCCAAGAGAAAGGGAGACCGGAGTGTAAAAAAGCAATGTTTTTGGACGGCAATGAAGAAATAACTGTTTTGCGATTTCTCTTGCTCAGAAAGACTTAGAAAGTTGATAATTGTGGGCAATGTTAAAAATGTCATGAGAAACAAGAATTATGTAAAAGAATTGATGTAAGTCATTGTTTCCAAGAGAAAGGGAGACAGGAGTGTAAAAAAGCGTTGTTTTTGGACGGCAATGAAGAAATGACTGTTTTTCGATTTCTCTTGCTCAGAAAGACTTAGAAAGTTGATAATTGTGGGCAATGTTAGAAATGTCATGAGAAACAAGAATTATGTAAAAGAATTGATGTAAGTCATTGTTACCAAGAGAAAGGGAGACCGTAGTGTAAAAAAGCGTTGTTTTTGGACGGCAATGAAGAAATGACTGTTTTGCGATTTCTCTTGCTCAGAAAGACTTAGAAAGTTGATAATTGTGGGCAATGTTAGAAATGTCATGAGAAACAAGAATTATGTAAAAGAATTGATGTAAGTCATTGTTTCCAAGAGAAAGGGAGACCGGAGTGTAAAAAAGCGTTGTTTTTGGACGGCAATGAAGAAATTACTGTTTTGCGATTTCTCTTGCTCAGAAAGACTTAGAAAGTTGATAATTGTGGGCAATGTAAGAAATGTCATGAGAAACAAGAATTATGTAAAAGAATTGATGTGTCATTGTTTCCAAGAGAAAGGAACACAGGAGTGTAAAAAAGCGTTGTTTTTGGACGCCAATGAAGAAATGACTATGTTTTGCGATTTCTCCTGCTCAGAAAGACTTAGAAAGTTGATAATTGTGGGCAATGTTAGAAATGTCATGAGAAACAAGAATTATGTAAAAGAATTGATGTAAGTCATTGTTTCCAAGAGAAAGGGAGACAGGAGTGTAAAAAAGCGTTGTTTTTGGACGGCAATGAAGAAATGACTATGTTTTGCGATTTCTCCTGCTCAGAAAGACTTAGAAAGTTGATAATTGGGGGCAATGTAAGAAATGTCATGAGAAACAAGAATTATGTAAAAGAATTGATGTAAGTCATTGTTTCCAAGAGAAAGGGAGACAGGAGTGTAAAAAAGCGTTGTTTTTGGACGCCAATGAAGAAATGACTATGTTTTGCGATTTCTCCTGCTCAGAAAGACTTAGAAAGTTGATAATTGTGGGCAATGTTAGAAATGTCATGAGAAACAAGAATTATGTAAAAGAATTGATGTAAGTCATTGTTTCCAAGAGAAAGGGAGACCGGAGTGTAAAAAAGCGTTCTTTTTGGACGGCAATGAAGAAATGACTGTTTTTCGATTTCTCTTGCTCAGAAAGACTTAGAAAGTTGATAATTGTGGGCAATGTTAGAAATGTCATGAGAAACAAGAATTATGTAAAAGAATTGATGTAAGTCATTGTTTCCAAGAGAAAGGGAGACCGGAGTGTAAAAAAGCGTTGTTTTTGGACGGCAATGAAGAAATGACTGTTTTGCGATTTCTCTTGCTCAGAAAGACTTAGAAAGTTGATAATTGTGGGCAATGTTAGAAATGTCATGAGAAACAAGAATTATGTAAAAGAATTGATGTAAGTCATTGTTTCCAAGAGAAAGGGAGACCGGAGTGTAAAAAAGCGTTGTTTTTGGACGGCAATGAAGAAGTAACTGTTTTGCGATTTCTCTTGCTCAGAAAGACTTAGACAGTTGATAATTGTGGGCAATGTAAGAAATGTCATGAGAAACAAGAATTATGTAAAAGAATTGATGTAAGTCATTGTTTAGAAGAGAAAGGGAGACAGGAGTGTAAAAAAGCGTTGTTTTTGGACGGCAATGAAGAAATGACTATGTTTTGCGATTTCTCCTGCTCAGAAAGACTTAGAAAGTTGATAATTGTGGGCAATGTTAGAAATGTCATGAGAAACAAGAATTATGTAAAAGAATTGATGTAAGTCATTGTTTCCAAGAGAAAGGGAGACAGGAGTGTAAAAAAGCGTTGTTTTTGGACGGCAATGAAGAAGTAACTGTTTTGCGATTTCTCTTGCTCAGAAAGACTTAGACAGTTGATAATTGTGGGCAATGTAAGAAATGTCATGAGAAACAAGAATTATGTAAAAGAATTGATGTAAGTCATTGTTTAGAAGAGAAAGGGAGACAGGAGTGTAAAAAAGCGTTGTTTTTGGACGCCAATGAAGAAATGACTATGTTTTGCGATTTCTCCTGCTCAGAAAGACTTAGAAAGTTGATAATTGTGGGCAATGTTAGAAATGTCATGAGAAACAAGAATTATGTAAAAGAATTGATGTAAGTCATTGTTTCCAAGAGAAAGGGAGACAGGAGTGTAAAAAAGCGTTGTTTTTGGACGGCAATGAAGAAATTACTATGTTTTGCGATTTCTCCTGCTCAGAAAGACTTAGAAAGTTGATAATTGTGGGCAATGTTAGAAATGTCATGAGAAACAAGAATTATGTAAAAGAATTGATGTAAGTCATTGTTTCCAAGAGAAAGGGAGACAGGAGTGTAAAAAAGCGTTGTTTTTGGACGCCAATGAAGAAATGACTATGTTTTGCGATTTCTCCTGCTCAGAAAGACTTAGAAAGTTGATAATTGTGGGCAATGTTAGAAATGTCATGAGAAACAAGAATTATGTAAAAGAATTGATGTAAGTCATTGTTTCCAAGAGAAAGGGAGACAGGAGTGTAAAAAAGCGTTGTTTTTGGACGGCAATGAAGAAATGACTGTTTTGCGATTTCTCTTGCTCAGAAAGACTTAGAAAGTTGATAATTGTGGGCAATGTTAGAAATGTCATGAGAAACAAGAATTATGTAAAAGAATTGATGTAAGTCATTGTTTCCAAGAGAAAGGGAGACCGGAGTGTAAAAAAGCGTTGTTTTTGGACGGCAATGAAGAAATAACTGTTTTGCGATTTCTCTTGCTCAGAAAGACTTAGAAAGTTGATAATTGTGGGCAATGTAAGAAATGTCATGAGAAACAAGAATTATGTAAAATAATTGATGTAAGTCATTATTTAGAAGAGAAAGCGAGACAGGAGTGTAAAAAAGCGTTGTTTTTGGACGGCAATGAAGAAATGACTATGTTTTGCGATTTCTCCTGCTCAGAAAGACTTAGAAAGTTGATAATTGGGGGCAATGTAAGAAATGTCATGAGAAACAAGAATTATGTAAAAGAATTGATGTAAGTCATTGTTTCCAAGAGAAAGGGAGACAGGAGTGTAAAAAAGCGTTGTTTTTGGACGGCAATGAAGAAATGACTATGTTTTGCGATTTCTCCTGCTCAGAAAGACTTAGAAAGTTGATAATTGTGGGCAATGTAAGAAATGTCATGAGAAACAAGAATTATGTAAAAGAATTGATGTAAGTCATTGTTTCCAAGAGAAAGGGAGACCGGAGTGTAAAAAAGCGTTCTTTTTGGACGGCAATGAAGAAATGACTGTTTTTCGATTTCTCTTGCTCAGAAAGACTTAGAAAGTTGATAATTGTGGGCAATGTTAGAAATGTCATGAGAAACAAGAATTATGTAAAAGAATTGATGTAAGTCATTGTTTCCAAGAGAAAGGGAGACCGGAGTGTAAAAAAGCGTTGTTTTTGGACGGCAATGAAGAAATGACTGTTTTGCGATTTCTCTTGCTCAGAAAGACTTAGAAAGTTGATAATTGTGGGCAATGTTAGAAATGTCATGAGAAACAAGAATTATGTAAAAGAATTGATGTAAGTCATTGTTTCCAAGAGAAAGGGAGACCGGAGTGTAAAAAAGCGTTGTTTTTGGACGGCAATGAAGAAGTAACTGTTTTGCGATTTCTCTTGCTCAGAAAGACTTAGACAGTTGATAATTGTGGGCAATGTAAGAAATGTCATGAGAAACAAGAATTATGTAAAAGAATTGATGTAAGTCATTGTTTAGAAGAGAAAGGGAGACAGGAGTGTAAAAAAGCGTTGTTTTTGGACGGCAATGAAGAAATGACTATGTTTTGCGATTTCTCCTGCTCAGAAAGACTTAGAAAGTTGATAATTGTGGGCAATGTTAGAAATGTCATGAGAAACAAGAATTATGTAAAAGAATTGATGTAAGTCATTGTTTCCAAGAGAAAGGGAGACAGGAGTGTAAAAAAGCGTTGTTTTTGGACGGCAATGAAGAAGTAACTGTTTTGCGATTTCTCTTGCTCAGAAAGACTTAGACAGTTGATAATTGTGGGCAATGTAAGAAATGTCATGAGAAACAAGAATTATGTAAAAGAATTGATGTAAGTCATTGTTTAGAAGAGAAAGGGAGACAGGAGTGTAAAAAAGCGTTGTTTTTGGACGCCAATGAAGAAATGACTATGTTTTGCGATTTCTCCTGCTCAGAAAGACTTAGAAAGTTGATAATTGTGGGCAATGTTAGAAATGTCATGAGAAACAAGAATTATGTAAAAGAATTGATGTAAGTCATTGTTTCCAAGAGAAAGGGAGACAGGAGTGTAAAAAAGCGTTGTTTTTGGACGGCAATGAAGAAATTACTATGTTTTGCGATTTCTCCTGCTCAGAAAGACTTAGAAAGTTGATAATTGTGGGCAATGTTAGAAATGTCATGAGAAACAAGAATTATGTAAAAGAATTGATGTAAGTCATTGTTTCCAAGAGAAAGGGAGACAGGAGTGTAAAAAAGCGTTGTTTTTGGACGCCAATGAAGAAATGACTATGTTTTGCGATTTCTCCTGCTCAGAAAGACTTAGAAAGTTGATAATTGTGGGCAATGTTAGAAATGTCATGAGAAACAAGAATTATGTAAAAGAATTGATGTAAGTCATTGTTTCCAAGAGAAAGGGAGACAGGAGTGTAAAAAAGCGTTGTTTTTGGACGGCAATGAAGAAATGACTGTTTTGCGATTTCTCTTGCTCAGAAAGACTTAGAAAGTTGATAATTGTGGGCAATGTTAGAAATGTCATGAGAAACAAGAATTATGTAAAAGAATTGATGTAAGTCATTGTTTCCAAGAGAAAGGGAGACCGGAGTGTAAAAAAGCGTTGTTTTTGGACGGCAATGAAGAAATAACTGTTTTGCGATTTCTCTTGCTCAGAAAGACTTAGAAAGTTGATAATTGTGGGCAATGTAAGAAATGTCATGAGAAACAAGAATTATGTAAAATAATTGATGTAAGTCATTATTTAGAAGAGAAAGCGAGACAGGAGTGTAAAAAAGCGTTGTTTTTGGACGGCAATGAAGAAATGACTATGTTTTGCGATTTCTCCTGCTCAGAAAGACTTAGAAAGTTGATAATTGGGGGCAATGTAAGAAATGTCATGAGAAACAAGAATTATGTAAAAGAATTGATGTAAGTCATTGTTTCCAAGAGAAAGGGAGACAGGAGTGTAAAAAAGCGTTGTTTTTGGACGGCAATGAAGAAATGACTATGTTTTGCGATTTCTCCTGCTCAGAAAGACTTAGAAAGTTGATAATTGTGGGCAATGTAAGAAATGTCATGAGAAACAAGAATTATGTAAAAGAATTGATGTAAGTCATTGTTTCCAAGAGAAAGGGAGACAGGAGTGTAAAAAAGCGTTGTTTTTGGACGCCAATGAAGAAATGACTGTTTTGCGATTTCTCCTGCTCAGAAAGACTTAGAAAGTTGATAATTGTGGGCAATGTTAGAAATGTCATGAGAAACAAGAATTATGTAAAAGAATTGATGTAAGTCATTGTTTCCAAGAGAAAGGGAGACCGGAGTGTAAAAAAGCGTTGTTTTTGGACAGCAATGAAGAAATGACTGTTTTGCGATTTCTCTTGCTCAGAAAGACTTAGAAAGTTGATAATTGTGGGCAATGTTAAAAATGTCATGAGAAACAAGAATTATGTAAAAGAATTGATGTAAGTCATTGTTTCCAAGAGAAAGGGAGACAGGAGTGTAAAAAAGCGTTGTTTTTGGACGGCAATGAAGAAATGACTGTTTTTCGATTTCTCTTGCTCAGAAAGACTTAGAAAGTTGATAATTGTGGGCAATGTTAGAAATGTCATGAGAAACAAGAATTATGTAAAAGAATTGATGTAAGTCATTGTTTCCAAGAGAAAGGGAGACCGGAGTGTAAAAAAGCGTTGTTTTTGGACGGCAATGAAGAAATGACTGTTTTGCGATTTCTCTTGCTCAGAAAGACTTAGAAAGTTGATAATTGTGGGCAATGTTAGAAATGTCATGAGAAACAAGAATTATGTAAAAGAATTGATGTAAGTCATTGTTTCCAAGAGAAAGGGAGACCGGAGTGTAAAAAAGCGTTGTTTTTGGACGGCAATGAAGAAATTACTGTTTTGCGATTTCTCTTGCTCAGAAAGACTTAGAAAGTTGATAATTGTGGGCAATGTAAGAAATGTCATGAGAAACAAGAATTATGTAAAAGAATTGATGTGTCATTGTTTCCAAGAGAAAGGAACACAGGAGTGTAAAAAAGCATTGTTTTTGGACGGCAATGAAGAAATGACTATGTTTTGCGATTTCTCCTGCTCAGAAAGACTTAGAAAGTTGATAATTGTGGGCAATGTAAGAAATGTCATGAGAAACAAGAATTATGTAAAAGAATTGATGTAAGTCATTGTTTCCAAGAGAAAGGGAGACAGGAGTGTAAAAAAGCGTTGTTTTTGGACGCCAATGAAGAAATGACTGTTTTGCGATTTCTCTTGCTCAGAAAGACTTAGAAAGTTGATAATTGTGGGCAATGTTAGAAATGTCATGAGAAACAAGAATTATGTAAAAGAATTGATGTAAGTCATTGTTTCCAAGAAAAAGGGAGACAGGAGTGTAAAAAAGCGTTGTTTTTGGACGCCAATGAAGAAATGACTGTTTTGCGATTTCTCTTGCTCAGAAAGACTTAGAAAGTTGATAATTGTGGGCAATGTTAGAAATGTCATGAGAAACAAGAATTATGTAAAATAATTGATGTAAGTCATTGTTTCCAAGAGAAAGGGAGACAGGAGTGTAAAAAAGCGTTGTTTTTGGACGGCAATGAAGAAATGCCTATGTTTTGCGATTTCTCTTGCTCAGAAAGACTTAGAAAGTTGATAATTGTGGGCAATGTAAGAAATGTCATGAGAAACAAGAATTATGTAAAAGAATTGATGTAAGTCATTGTTTCCAAGAGAAAGGGAGACAGGAGTGTAAAAAAGCGTTGTTTTTGGACGCCAATGAAGAAATGACTATGTTTTGCGATTTCTCCTGCTCAGAAAGACTTAGAAAGTTGATAATTGTGGGCAATGTTAGAAATGTCATGAGAAACAAGAATTATGTAAAAGAATTGATGTAAGTCATTGTTTCCAAGAGAAAGGGAGACCGGAGTGTAAAAAAGCAATGTTTTTGGACGGCAATGAAGAAATAACTGTTTTGCGATTTCTCTTGCTCAGAAAGACTTAGAAAGTTGATAATTGTGGGCAATGTTAAAAATGTCATGAGAAACAAGAATTATGTAAAAGAATTGATGTAAGTCATTGTTTCCAAGAGAAAGGGAGACAGGAGTGTAAAAAAGCGTTGTTTTTGGACGGCAATGAAGAAATGACTGTTTTTCGATTTCTCTTGCTCAGAAAGACTTAGAAAGTTGATAATTGTGGGCAATGTTAGAAATGTCATGAGAAACAAGAATTATGTAAAAGAATTGATGTAAGTCATTGTTACCAAGAGAAAGGGAGACCGGAGTGTAAAAAAGCGTTGTTTTTGGACGGCAATGAAGAAATGACTGTTTTGCGATTTCTCTTGCTCAGAAAGACTTAGAAAGTTGATAATTGTGGGCAATGTTAGAAATGTCATGAGAAACAAGAATTATGTAAAAGAATTGATGTAAGTCATTGTTTCCAAGAGAAAGGGAGACCGGAGTGTAAAAAAGCGTTGTTTTTGGACGGCAATGAAGAAATTACTGTTTTGCGATTTCTCTTGCTCAGAAAGACTTAGAAAGTTGATAATTGTGGGCAATGTAAGAAATGTCATGAGAAACAAGAATTATGTAAAAGAATTGATGTGTCATTGTTTCCAAGAGAAAGGAACACAGGAGTGTAAAAAAGCGTTGTTTTTGGACGCCAATGAAGAAATGACTATGTTTTGCGATTTCTCCTGCTCAGAAAGACTTAGAAAGTTGATAATTGTGGGCAATGTTAGAAATGTCATGAGAAACAAGAATTATGTAAAAGAATTGATGTAAGTCATTGTTTCCAAGAGAAAGGGAGACAGGAGTGTAAAAAAGCGTTGTTTTTGGACGGCAATGAAGAAATGACTATGTTTTGCGATTTCTCCTGCTCAGAAAGACTTAGAAAGTTGATAATTGGGGGCAATGTAAGAAATGTCATGAGAAACAAGAATTATGTAAAAGAATTGATGTAAGTCATTGTTTCCAAGAGAAAGGGAGACAGGAGTGTAAAAAAGCGTTGTTTTTGGACGCCAATGAAGAAATGACTATGTTTTGCGATTTCTCCTGCTCAGAAAGACTTAGAAAGTTGATAATTGTGGGCAATGTTAGAAATGTCATGAGAAACAAGAATTATGTAAAAGAATTGATGTAAGTCATTGTTTCCAAGAGAAAGGGAGACCGGAGTGTAAAAAAGCGTTGTTTTTGGACGGCAATGAAGAAATGACTGTTTTTCGATTTCTCTTGCTCAGAAAGACTTAGAAAGTTGATAATTGTGGGCAATGTTAGAAATGTCATGAGAAACAAGAATTATGTAAAAGAATTGATGTAAGTCATTGTTTCCAAGAGAAAGGGAGACCGGAGTGTAAAAAAGCGTTGTTTTTGGACGGCAATGAAGAAATGACTGTTTTGCGATTTCTCTTGCTCAGAAAGACTTAGAAAGTTGATAATTGTGGGCAATGTTAGAAATGTCATGAGAAACAAGAATTATGTAAAAGAATTGATGTAAGTCATTGTTTCCAAGAGAAAGGGAGACAGGAGTGTAAAAAAGCGTTGTTTTTGGACGCCAATGAAGAAATGACTATGTTTTGCGATTTCTCCTGCTCAGAAAGACTTAGAAAGTTGATAATTGTGGGCAATGTTAGAAATGTCATGAGAAACAAGAATTATGTAAAAGAATTGATGTAAGTCATTGTTTCCAAGAGAAAGGGAGACAGGAGTGTAAAAAAGCGTTGTTTTTGGACGGCAATGAAGACATGACTGTTTTGCGATTTCTCCTGCTCAGAAAGACTTAGAAAGTTGATAATTGTGGGCAATGTTAGAAATGTCATGAGAAACAAGAATTATGTAAAAGAATTGATGTAAGTCATTGTTTCCAAGAGAAAGGGAGACCGGAGTGTAAAAAAGCGTTGTTTTTGGACGGCAATGAAGAAATAACTGTTTTGCGATTTCTCCTGCTCAGAAAGACTTAGAAAGTTGATAATTGTGGGCAATGTTAGAAATGTCATGAGAAACAAGAATTATGTAAAAGAATTGATGTAAGTCATTGTTTCCAAGAGAAAGGGAGACAGGAGTGTAAAAAAGCGTTGTTTTTGGACGCCAATGAAGAAATGACTATGTTTTGCGATTTCTCCTGCTCAGAAAGACTTAGAAAGTTGATAATTGTGGGCAATGTTAGAAATGTCATGAGAAACAAGAATTATGTAAAAGAATTGATGTAAGTCATTGTTTCCAAGAGAAAGGGAGACCGGAGTGTAAAAAAGCGTTGTTTTTGGACGGCAATGAAGAAATGACTGTTTTGCGATTTCTCTTGCTCAGAAAGACTTAGAAAGTTGATAATTGTGGGCAATGTTAGAAATGTCATGAGAAACAAGAATTATGTAAAAGAATTGATGTAAGTCATTGTTTCCAAGAGAAAGGGAGACCGGAGTGTAAAAAAGCGTTGTTTTTGGACGGCAATGAAGAAATGACTGTTTTGCGATTTCTCTTGCTCAGAAAGACTTAGAAAGTTGATAATTGTGGGCAATGTAAGAAATGTCATGAGAAACAAGAATTATGTAAAAGAATTGATGTAAGTCATTGTTTCCAAGAGAAAGGGAGACAGGAGTGTAAAAAAGCGTTGTTTTTGGACGGCAATGAAGAAATGACTGTTTTGCAATTTCTCCTGCTCAGAAAGACTTAGAAAGTTGATAATTGTGGGCAATGTTAGAAATGTCATGAGAAACAAGAATTATGTAAAAGAATTGATGTAAGTCATTGTTTCCAAGAGAAAGGGAGACCGGAGTGTAAAAAAGCGTTGTTTTTGGACGGCAATGAAGAAATGACTGTTTTGCGATTTCTCTTGCTCAGAAAGACTTAGAAAGTTGATAATTGTGGGCAATGTTAGAAATGTCATGAGAAACAAGAATTATGTAAAAGAATTGATGTAAGTCATTGTTTCCAAGAGAAAGGGAGACAGGAGTGTAAAAAAGCGTTGTTTTTGGACGCCAATGAAGAAATGACTATGTTTTGCGATTTCTCCTGCTCAGAAAGACTTAGAAAGTTGATAATTGTGGGCAATGTTAGAAATGTCATGAGAAACAAGAATTATGTAAAAGAATTGATGTAAGTCATTGTTTCCAAGAGAAAGGGAGACAGGAGTATAAAAAAGCGTTGTTTTTGGACGGCAATGAAGAAATGACTGTTTTGCGATTTCTCTTGCTCAGAAAGACTTAGAAAGTTGATAATTGTGGGCAATGTTAGAAATGTCATGAGAAACAAGAATTATGTAAAAGAATTGATGTAAGTCATTGTTTCCAAGAGAAAGGGAGACCGGAGTGTAAAAAAGCGTTGTTTTTGGACGGCAATGAAGAAATGACTGTTTTTCGATTTCTCTTGCTCAGAAAGACTTAGAAAGTTGATAATTGTGGGCAATGTTAGAAATGTCATGAGAAACAAGAATTATGTAAAAGAATTGATGTAAGTCATTGTTTCCAAGAGAAAGGGAGACCGGAGTGTAAAAAAGCGTTGTTTTTGGACGGCAATGAAGAAATGACTGTTTTGCGATTTCTCTTGCTCAGAAAGACTTAGAAAGTTGATAATTGTGGGCAATGTTAGAAATGTCATGAGAAACAAGAATTATGTAAAAGAATTGATGTAAGTCATTGTTTCCAAGAGAAAGGGAGACCGGAGTGTAAAAAAGCGATGTTTTTGGACGGCAATGAAGAAATAACTGTTTTGCGATTTCTCTTGCTCAGAAAGACTTAGAAAGTTGATAATTGTGGGCAATGTAAGAAATGTCATGAGAAACAAGAATTATGTAAAAGAATTGATGTAAGTCATTGTTTAGAAGAGAAAGGGAGACAGGAGTGTAAAAAAGCGTTGTTTTTGGACGCCAATGAAGAAATGACTATGTTTTGCGATTTCTCCTGCTCAGAAAGACTTAGAAAGTTGATAATTGTGGGCAATGTTAGAAATGTCATGAGAAACAAGAATTATGTAAAAGAATTGATGTAAGTCATTGTTTCCAAGAGAAAGGGAGACCGAGTGTAAAAAAGCGTTGTTTTTGGACGGCAATGAAGAAATGACTGTTTTGCGATTTCTCTTGCTCAGAAAGACTTAGAAAGTTGATAATTGTGGGCAATGTTAGAAATGTCATGAGAAACAAGAATTATGTAAAAGAATTGATGTAAGTCATTGTTTCCAAGAGAAAGGGAGACCGGAGTGTAAAAAAGCGTTGTTTTTGGACGGCAATGAAGAAATGACTGTTTTGCGATTTCTCTTGCTCAGAAAGACTTAGAAAGTTGATAATTGTGGGCAATGTAAGAAATGTCATGAGAAACAAGAATTATGTAAAAGAATTGATGTAAGTCATTGTTTCCAAGAGAAAGGGAGACAGGAGTGTAAAAAAGCGTTGTTTTTGGACGGCAATGAAGAAATGACTGTTTTGCAATTTCTCCTGCTCAGAAAGACTTAGAAAGTTGATAATTGTGGGCAATGTTAGAAATGTCATGAGAAACAAGAATTATGTAAAAGAATTGATGTAAGTCATTGTTTCCAAGAGAAAGGGAGACCGGAGTGTAAAAAAGCGTTGTTTTTGGACGGCAATGAAGAAATGACTGTTTTGCGATTTCTCTTGCTCAGAAAGACTTAGAAAGTTGATAATTGTGGGCAATGTTAGAAATGTCATGAGAAACAAGAATTATGTAAAAGAATTGATGTAAGTCATTGTTTCCAAGAGAAAGGGAGACAGGAGTGTAAAAAAGCGTTGTTTTTGGACGCCAATGAAGAAATGACTATGTTTTGCGATTTCTCCTGCTCAGAAAGACTTAGAAAGTTGATAATTGTGGGCAATGTTAGAAATGTCATGAGAAACAAGAATTATGTAAAAGAATTGATGTAAGTCATTGTTTCCAAGAGAAAGGGAGACAGGAGTATAAAAAAGCGTTGTTTTTGGACGGCAATGAAGAAATGACTGTTTTGCGATTTCTCTTGCTCAGAAAGACTTAGAAAGTTGATAATTGTGGGCAATGTTAGAAATGTCATGAGAAACAAGAATTATGTAAAAGAATTGATGTAAGTCATTGTTTCCAAGAGAAAGGGAGACCGGAGTGTAAAAAAGCGTTGTTTTTGGACGGCAATGAAGAAATGACTGTTTTTCGATTTCTCTTGCTCAGAAAGACTTAGAAAGTTGATAATTGTGGGCAATGTTAGAAATGTCATGAGAAACAAGAATTATGTAAAAGAATTGATGTAAGTCATTGTTTCCAAGAGAAAGGGAGACCGGAGTGTAAAAAAGCGTTGTTTTTGGACGGCAATGAAGAAATGACTGTTTTGCGATTTCTCTTGCTCAGAAAGACTTAGAAAGTTGATAATTGTGGGCAATGTTAGAAATGTCATGAGAAACAAGAATTATGTAAAAGAATTGATGTAAGTCATTGTTTCCAAGAGAAAGGGAGACCGGAGTGTAAAAAAGCGATGTTTTTGGACGGCAATGAAGAAATAACTGTTTTGCGATTTCTCTTGCTCAGAAAGACTTAGAAAGTTGATAATTGTGGGCAATGTAAGAAATGTCATGACAAACAAGAATTATGTAAAAGAATTGATGTAAGTCATTGTTTAGAAGAGAAAGGGAGACAGGAGTGTAAAAAAGCGTTGTTTTTGGACTGCAATGAAGAAATGACTATGTTTTGCGATTTCTCCTGCTCAGAAAGACTTAGTAAGTTGATAATTGGGGGCAATGTAAGAAATGTCGTGAGAAACAAGAATTATGTAAAAGAATTGATGTAAGTCATTGTTTCCAAGAGAAAGGGAGACAGGAGTGTAAAAAAGCGTTGTTTTTGGACGGCAATGAAGAAATGACTATGTTTTGCGATTTCTCCTGCTCAGAAAGACTTAGAAAGTTGATAATTGTGGGCAATGTAAGAAATGTCATGAGAAAGAAGAATTATGTAAAAGAATTGATGTAAGTCATTGTTTCCAAGAGAAAGGGAGACAGGAGTGTAAAAAAGCGTTGTTTTTGGACGCCAATGAAGAAATGACTGTTTTGCGATTTCTCCTGCTCAGAAAGACTTAGAAAGTTGATAATTGTGGGCAATGTTAGAAATGTCATGAGAAACAAGAATTATGTAAAAGAATTGATGTAAGTCATTGTTTCCAAGAGAAAGGGAGACCGGAGTGTAAAAAAGCGTTGTTTTTGGACAGCAATGAAGAAATGACTGTTTTGCGATTTCTCTTGCTCAGAAAGACTTAGAAAGTTGATAATTGTGGGCAATGTTAGAAATGTCATGAGAAACAAGAATTATGTAAAAGAATTGATGTAAGTCATTGTTTCCAAGAGAAAGGGAGACCGGAGTGTAAAAAAGCGTTGTTTTTGGACGCCAATGAAGAAATGACTATGTTTTGCGATTTCTCCTGCTCAGAAAGACTTAGAAAGTTGATAATTGTGGGCAATGTTAGAAATGTCATGAGAAACAAGAATTATGTAAAAGAATTGATGTAAGTCATTGTTTCCAAGAGAAAGGGAGACAGGAGTGTAAAAAAGCGTTGTTTTTGGACGGCAATGAAGAAATGACTATGTTTTGCGATTTCTCCTGCTCAGAAAGACTTAGAAAGTTGATAATTGTGGGCAATGTAAGAAATGTCATGAGAAACAAGAATTATGTAAAAGAATATATGTAAGTCATTGTTTCCAAGAGAAAGGGAGACAGGAGTGTAAAAAAGCGTTGTTTTTGGACGCCAATGAAGAAATGACTATGTTTTGCGATTTCTCCTGCTCAGAAAGACTTAGAAAGTTGATAATTGTGGGCAATGTTAGAAATGTCATGAGAAACAAGAATTATGTAAAAGAATTGATGTAAGTCATTGTTTCCAAGAGAAAGGGAGACAGGAGTGTAAAAAAGCGTTGTTTTTGGACGGCAATGAAGAAATGACTGTTTTGCGATTTCTCTTGCTCAGAAAGACTTAGAAAGTTGATAATTGTGGGCAATGTTAGAAATGTCATGAGAAACAAGAATTATGTAAAAGAATTGATGTAAGTCATTGTTTCCAAGAGAAAGGGAGACCGGAGTGTAAAAAAGCGTTGTTTTTGGACGGCAATGAAGAAATAACTGTTTTGCGATTTCTCTTGCTCAGAAAGACTTAGAAAGTTGATAATTGTGGGCAATGTAAGAAATGTCATGAGAAACAAGAATTATGTAAAAGAATTGATGTAAGTCATTGTTTAGAAGAGAAAGGGAGACAGGAGTGTAAAAAAGCGTTGTTTTTGGACGGCAATGAAGAAATGACTATGTTTTGCGATTTCTCCTGCTCAGAAAGACTTAGAAAGTTGATAATTGGGGGCAATGTAAGAAATGTCATGAGAAACAAGAATTATGTAAAAGAATTGATGTAAGTCATTGTTTCCAAGAGAAAGGGAGACAGGAGTGTAAAAAAGCGTTGTTTTTGGACGGCAATGAAGAAATGACTATGTTTTGCGATTTCTCCTGCTCAGAAAGACTTAGAAAGTTGATAATTGTGGGCAATGTTAGAAATGTCATGAGAAACAAGAATTATGTAAAAGAATTGATGTAAGTCATTGTTTCCAAGAGAAAGGGAGACCGGAGTGTAAAAAAGCGTTGTTTTTGGACGGCAATGAAGAAATGACTGTTTTTCGATTTCTCTTGCTCAGAAAGACTTAGAAAGTTGATAATTGTGGGCAATGTTAGAAATGTCATGAGAAACAAGAATTATGTAAAAGAATTGATGTAAGTCATTGTTTCCAAGAGAAAGGGAGACCGGAGTGTAAAAAAGCGTTGTTTTTGGACGGCAATGAAGAAATGACTGTTTTGCGATTTCTCTTGCTCAGAAAGACTTAGAAAGTTGATAATTGTGGGCAATGTTAGAAATGTCATGAGAAACAAGAATTATGTAAAAGAATTGATGTAAGTCATTGTTTCCAAGAGAAAGGGAGACAGGAGTGTAAAAAAGCGTTGTTTTAGGACGCCAATGAAGAAATGACTATGTTTTGCGATTTCTCCTGCTCAGAAAGACTTAGAAAGTTGATAATTGTGGGCAATGTTAGAAATGTCATGAGAAACAAGAATTATGTAAAAGAATTGATGTAAGTCATTGTTTCCAAGAGAAAGGGAGACAGGAGTGTAAAAAAGCGTTGTTTTTGGACGGCAATGAAGAAATGACTGTTTTGCGATTTCTCCTGCTCAGAAAGACTTAGAAAGTTGATAATTGTGGGCAATGTTAGAAATGTCATGAGAAACAAGAATTATGTAAAAGAATTGATGTAAGTCATTGTTTCCAAGAGAAAGGGAGACCGGAGTGTAAAAAAGCGTTGTTTTTGGACGGCAATGAAGAAATAACTGTTTTGCGATTTCTCCTGCTCAGAAAGACTTAGAAAGTTGATAATTGTGGGCAATGTTAGAAATGTCATGAGAAACAAGAATTATGTAAAAGAATTGATGTAAGTCATTGTTTCCAAGAGAAAGGGAGACCGGAGTGTAAAAAAGCGTTGTTTTTGGACGGCAATGAAGAAATGACTGTTTTGCGATTTCTCTTGCTCAGAAAGACTTAGAAAGTTGATAATTGTGGGCAATGTAAGAAATGTCATGAGAAACAAGAATTATGTAAAAGAATTGATGTAAGTCATTGTTTCCAAGAGAAAGGGAGACAGGAGTGTAAGAAAGCGTTGTTTTTGGACGGCAATGAAGAAATGACTGTTTTGCAATTTCTCCTGCTCAAAAAAACTTAGAAAGTTGATAATTGTGGGCAATGTTAGAAATGTCATGAGAAACAAGAATTATGTAAAAGAATTGATGTAAGTCATTGTTTCCAAGAGAAAGGGAGACCGGAGTGTAAAAAAGCGTTGTTTTTGGACGGCAATGAAGAAATGACTGTTTTGCGATTTCTCTTGCTCAGAAAGACTTAGAAAGTTGATAATTGTGGGCAATGTTAGAAATGTCATGAGAAACAAGAATTATGTAAAAGAATTGATGTAAGTCATTGTTTCCAAGAGAAAGGGAGACAGGAGTGTAAAAAAGCGTTGTTTTTGGACGCCAATGAAGAAATGACTATGTTTTGCGATTTCTCCTGCTCAGAAAGACTTAGAAAGTTGATAATTGTGGGCAATGTTAGAAATGTCATGAGAAACAAGAATTATGTAAAAGAATTGATGTAAGTCATTGTTTCCAAGAGAAAGGGAGACAGGAGTATAAAAAAGCGTTGTTTTTGGACGGCAATGAAGAAATGACTGTTTTGCGATTTCTCTTGCTCAGAAAGACTTAGAAAGTTGATAATTGTGGGCAATGTTAGAAATGTCATGAGAAACAAGAATTATGTAAAAGAATTGATGTAAGTCATTGTTTCCAAGAGAAAGGGAGACCGGAGTGTAAAAAAGCGTTGTTTTTGGACGGCAATGAAGAAATGACTGTTTTTCGATTTCTCTTGCTCAGAAAGACTTAGAAAGTTGATAATTGTGGGCAATGTTAGAAATGTCATGAGAAACAAGAATTATGTAAAAGAATTGATGTAAGTCATTGTTTCCAAGAGAAAGGGAGACCGGAGTGTAAAAAAGCGTTGTTTTTGGACGCCAATGAAGAAATGACTATGTTTTGCGATTTCTCTTGCTCAGAAAGACTTAGAAAGTTGATAATTGTGGGCAATGTTAGAAATGTCATGAGAAACAAGAATTATGTAAAAGAATTGATGTAAGTCATTGTTTCCAAGAGAAAGGGAGACCGGAGTGTAAAAAAGCGTTGTTTTTGGACGGCAATGAAGAAATAACTGTTTTGCGATTTCTCTTGCTCAGAAAGACTTAGAAAGTTGATAATTGGGGGCAATGTAAGAAATGTCGTGAGAAACAAGAATTATGTAAAAGAATTGATGTAAGTCAGTGTTTCCAAGAGAAAGGGAGACAGGAGTGTAAAAAAGCGTTGTTTTTGGACGGCAATGAAGAAATGACTATGTTTTGCGATTTCTCCTGCTCAGAAAGACTTAGTAAGTTGATAATTGGGGGCAATGTAAGAAATGTCGTGAGAAACAAGAATTATGTAAAAGAATTGATGTAAGTCAGTGTTTCCAAGAGAAAGGGAGACAGGAGTGTAAAAAAGCGTTGTTTTTGGACGGCAATGAAGAAATGACTATGTTTTGCGATTTCTCCTGCTCAGAAAGACTTAGAAAGTTGATAATTGTGGGCAATGTAAGAAATGTCATGAGAAACAAGAATTATGTAAAAGAATTGATGTAAGTCATTGTTTCCAAGAGAAAGGGAGACAGGAGTGTAAAAAAGCGTTGTTTTTGGACGCCAATGAAGAAATGACTGTTTTGCGATTTCTCCTGCTCAGAAAGACTTAGAAAGTTGATAATTGTGGGCAATGTTAGAAATGTCATGAGAAACAAGAATTATGTAAAAGAATTGATGTAAGTCATTGTTTCCAAGAGAAAGGGAGACAGGAGTGTAAAAAAGCGTTGTTTTTGGACGGCAATGAAGAAATGACTATGTTTTGCGATTTCTCCTGCTCAGAAAGACTTAGAAAGTTGATAATTGTGGGCAATGTAAGAAATGTCATGAGAAACAAGAATTATGTAAAAGAATTTATGTAAGTCATTGTTTCCAAGAGAAAGGGAGACCGGAGTGTAAAAAAGCGTTGTTTTTGGACGCCAATGAAGAAATGACTATGTTTTGCGATTTCTCCTGCTCAGAAAGACTTAGAAAGTTGATAATTGTGGGCAATGTTAGAAATGTCATGAGAAACAAGAATTATGTAAAAGAATTGATGTAAGTCATTGTTTCCAAGAGAAAGGGAGACAGGAGTGTAAAAAAGCGTTGTTTTTGGACGGCAATGAAGAAATGACTATGTTTTGCGATTTCTCCTGCTCAGAAAGACTTAGAAAGTTGATAATTGTGGGCAATGTAAGAAATGTCATGAGAAACAAGAATTATGTAAAAGAATTGATGTAAGTCATTGTTTCCAAGAGAAAGGGAGACAGGAGTGTAAAAAAGCGTTGTTTTTGGACGCCAATGAAGAAATGACTGTTTTGCGATTTCTCCTGCTCAGAAAGACTTAGAAAGTTGATAATTGTGGGCAATGTTAGAAATGTCATGAGAAACAAGAATTATGTAAAAGAATTGATGTAAGTCATTGTTTCCAAGAGAAAGGGAGACAGGAGTGTAAAAAAGCGTTGTTTTTGGACGGCAATGAAGAAATGACTATGTTTTGCGATTTCTCCTGCTCAGAAAGACTTAGAAAGTTGATAATTGTGGGCAATGTAAGAAATGTCATGAGAAACAAGAATTATGTAAAAGAATTTATGTAAGTCATTGTTTCCAAGAGAAAGGGAGACCGGAGTGTAAAAAAGCGTTGTTTTTGGACGCCAATGAAGAAATGACTATGTTTTGCGATTTCTCCTGCTCAGAAAGACTTAGAAAGTTGATAATTGTGGGCATAGTTAGAAATGTCATGAGAAACAAGAATTATGTAAAAGAATTGATGTAAGTCATTGTTTCCAAGAGAAAGGGAGACCGGAGTGTAAAAAAGCGTTGTTTTTGGACGGCAATGAAGAAATGACTGTTTTGCGATTTCTCTTGCTCAGAAAGACTTAGAAAGTTGATAATTGTGGGCAATGTTAGAAATGTCATGAGAAACAAGAATTATGTAAAAGAATTGATGTAAGTCATTGTTTAGAAGAGAAAGGGAGACAGGAGTGTAAAAAAGCGTTGTTTTTGGACGGCAATGAAGAAATGACTATGTTTTGCGATTTCTCCTGCTCAGAAAGACTTAGAAAGTTGATAATTGGGGGCAATGTAAGAAATGTCATGAGAAACAAGAATTATGTAAAAGAATTGATGTAAGTCATTGTTTCCAAGAGAAAGGGAGACAGGAGTGTAAAAAAGCGTTGTTTTTGGACGGCAATGAAGAAATGACTATGTTTTGCGATTTCTCCTGCTCAGAAAGACTTAGAAAGTTGATAATTGTGGGCAATGTAAGAAATGTCATGAGAAACAAGAATTATGTAAATGAATTGATGTAAGTCATTGTTTCCAAGAGAAAGGGAGACAGGAGTGTAAAAAAGCGTTGTTTTTGGACGCCAATGAAGAAATGACTGTTTTGCGATTTCTCTTGCTCAGAAAGACTTAGAAAGTTGATAATTGTGGGCAATGTAAGAAATGTCATGAGAAACAAGAATTATGTAAAAGAATTGATGTAAGTCATTGTTTCCAAGAGAAAGGGAGACAGGAGTGTAAAAAAGCGTTGTTTTTGGACGACAATGAAGAAATGACTGTTTTGCAATTTCTCCTGCTCAGAAAGACTTAGAAAGTTGATAATTGTGGGCAATGTTAGAAATGTCATGAGAAACAAGAATTATGTAAAAGAATTGATGTAAGTCATTGTTTCCAAGAGAAAAGGAGACCGGAGTGTAAAAAAGCGTTGTTTTTGGACGGCAATGAAGAAATGACTGTTTTGCGATTTCTCTTAGAAAGTTGATAATTGTGGGCAATGTTAGAAATGTCATGAGAAACAAGAATTATGTAAAAGAATTGATGTAAGTCATTGTTTCCAAGAGAAAGGGAGACAGGAGTGTAAAAAAGCGTTGTTTTTGGACGCCAATGAAGAAATGACTATGTTTTGCGATTTCTCCTGCTCATAAAGACTTAGAAAGTTGATAATTGTGGGCAATGTTAGAAATGTCATGAGAAACAAGAATTATGTAAAAGAATTGATGTAAGTCATTGTTTCCAAGAGAAAGGGAGACCGGAGTGTAAAAAAGCGTTGTTTTTGGACGGCAATGAAGAAATAACTGTTTTGCGATTTCTCTTGCTCAGAAAGACTTAGAAAGTTGATAATTGTGGGCAATGTAAGAAATGTCATGAGAAACAAGAATTATGTAAAAGAATATATGTAAGTCATTGTTTCCAAGAGAAAGGGAGACAGGAGTGTAAAAAGCGTTGTTTTTGGACGCCAATGAAGAAATGACTATGTTTTGCGATTTCTCCTGCTCAGAAAGACTTAGAAAGTTGATAATTGTGGGCAATGTTAGAAATGTCATGAGAAACAAGAATTATGTAAAAGAATTGATGTAAGTCATTGTTTCCAAGAGAAAGGGAGACAGGAGTGTAAAAAAGCGTTGTTTTTGGACGGCAATGAAGAAATGACTATGTTTTGCGATTTCTCCTGCTCAGAAAGACTTAGAAAGTTGATAATTGTGGGCAATGTAAGAAATGTCATGAGAAACAAGAATTATGTAAATGAATTGATGTAAGTCATTGTTTCCAAGAGAAAGGGAGACAGGAGTGTAAAAAAGCGTTGTTTTTGGACGCCAATGAAGAAATGACTGTTTTGCGATTTCTCCTGCTCAGAAAGAC
Organism: Mixophyes fleayi; assembly: GCF_038048845.1. Classification (NCBI taxonomy): domain Eukaryota; kingdom Metazoa; phylum Chordata; class Amphibia; order Anura; family Limnodynastidae; genus Mixophyes; species Mixophyes fleayi. Next base: position 71,616 of record NW_027446039.1, read on the forward strand.
TTAGAAAGTTGATAATTGTGGGTAATGTTAGAAATGTCATGAGAAACAAGAATTATGTAAAAGAATTGATGTAAGTCATTGTTTCCAAGAGAAAGGGAGACAGGAGTGTAAAAAAGCGTTGTTTTTGGACGGCAATGAAGAAATGACTGTTTTGCGATTTCTCTTGCTCAGAAAGACTTAGAAAGTTGATAATTGTGGGCAATGTTAGAAATGTCATGAGAAACAAGAATTATGTAAAAGAATTGATGTAAGTCATTGTTTCCAAGAGAAAGGGAGACCGGAGTGTAAAAAAGCGTTGTTTTTGGACGGCAATGAAGAAATGACTGTTTTGCGATTTCTCTTGCTCAGAAAGACTTAGAAAGTTGATAATTGTGGGCAATGTTAGAAATGTCATGAGAAACAAGAATTATGTAAAATAATTGATGTAAGTCATTGTTTCCAAGAGAAAGGGAGACGGGAGTGTAAAAAAGCGTTGTTTTTGGACGACAATGAAGAAATGACTGTTTTGCAATTTCTCCTGCTCAGAAAGACTTAGAAAGTTGATAATTGTGGGCAATGTAAGAAATGTCATGAGAAACAAGAATTATGTAAAAGAATTGATGTAAGTCATTGTTTCCAAGAGAAAGGGAGACCGGAGTGTAAAAAAGCGTTGTTTTTGGACGGCAATGAAGAAATAACTGTTTTGCGATTTCTCTTGCTCAGAAAGACTTAGAAAGTTGATAATTGTGGGCAATGTAAGAAATGTCATGAGAAACAAGAATTATGTAAAAGAATATATGTAAGTCATTGTTTCCAAGAGAAAGGGAGACAGGAGTGTAAAAAGCGTTGTTTTTGGACGCCAATGAAGAAATGACTATGTTTTGCGATTTCACCTGCTCAGAAAGACTTAGAAAGTTGATAATTGGGGGCAATGTAAGAAATGTCATGAGAAACAAGAATTATGTAAAAGAATTGATGTAAGTCATTGTTTCCAAGAGAAAGGGAGACAGGAGTGTAAAAAAGCGTTGTTTTTGGACGGCAATGAAGAAATGACTATGTTTTGCGATTTCTCCTGCTCAGAAAGACTTAGAAAGTTGATAATTGTGGGCAATGTAAGAAATGTCATGAGAAACAAGAATTATGTAAATGAATTGATGTAAGTCATTGTTTCCAAGAGAAAGGGAGACAGGAGTGTAAAAAAGCGTTGTTTTTGGACGCCAATGAAGAAATGACTGTTTTGCGATTTCTCTTGCTCAGAAAGACTTAGAAAGTTGATAATTGTGGGCAATGTAAGAAATGTCATGAGAAACAAGAATTATGTAAAAGAATTGATGTAAGTCATTGTTTCCAAGAGAAAGGGAGACAGGAGTGTAAAAAAGCGTTGTTTTTGGACGACAATGAAGAAATGACTGTTTTGCAATTTCTCCTGCTCAGAAAGACTTAGAAAGTTGATAATTGTGGGCAATGTTAGAAATGTCATGAGAAACAAGAATTATGTAAAAGAATTGATGTAAGTCATTGTTTCCAAGAGAAAGGGAGACCGGAGTGTAAAAAAGCGTTGTTTTTGGACGGCAATGAAGAAATGACTGTTTTGCGATTTCTCTTGCTCAGAAAGACTTAGAAAGTTGATAATTGTGGGCAATGTAAGAAATGTCATGAGAAACAAGAATTATGTAAATGAATTGATGTAAGTCATTGTTTCCAAGAGAAAGGGAGACAGGAGTGTAAAAAAGCGTTGTTTTTTAACGCCAATGAAGAAATGACTGTTTTGCGATTTCTCTTGCTCAGAAAGACTTAGAAAGTTGATAATTGTGGGCAATGTAAGAAATGTCATGAGAAACAAGAATTATGTAAAAGAATTGATGTAAGTCATTGTTTCCAAGAGAAAGGGAGACAGGAGTGTAAAAAAGCGTTGTTTTTGGACGACAATGAAGAAATGACTGTTTTGCAATTTCTCCTGCTCAGAAAGACTTAGAAAGTTGATAATTGTGGGCAATGTTAGAAATGTCATGAGAAACAAGAATTATGTAAAAGAATTGATGTAAGTCATTGTTTCCAAGAGAAAGGGAGACCGGAGTGTAAAAAAGCGTTGTTTTTGGACGGCAATGAAGAAATGACTGTTTTGCGATTTCTCTTGCTCAGAAAGACTTAGAAAGTTGATAATTGTGGGCAATGTTAGAAATGTCATGAGAAACAAGAATTATGTAAAAGAATTGATGTAAGTCATTGTTTCCAAGAGAAAGGGAGACAGGAGTGTAAAAAAGCGTTGTTTTTGGACGCCAATGAAGAAATGACTATGTTTTGCGATTTCTCCTGCTCAGAAAGACTTAGAAAGTTGATAATTGTGGGCAATGTTAGAAATGTCATGAGAAACAAGAATTATGTAAAAGAATTGATGTAAGTCATTGTTTCCAAGAGAAAGGGAGACAGGAGTGTAAAAAAGCGTTGTTTTTGGACGGCAATGAAGAAATGACTGTTTTGCGATTTCTCTTGCTCAGAAAGACTTAGAAAGTTGATAATTGTGGGCAATGTTAGAAATGTCATGAGAAACAAGAATTATGTAAAAGAATTGATGTAAGTCATTGTTTCCAAGAGAAAGGGAGACCGGAGTGTAAAAAAGCGTTTTTTTTTGGACGGCAATGAAGAAATAACTGTTTTGCGATTTCTCTTGCTCAGAAAGACTTAGAAAGTTGATAATTGTGGGCAATGTAAGAAATGTCATGAGAAACAAGAATTATGTAAAAGAATTGATGTAAGTCATTGTTTCCAAGAGAAAGGGAGACAGGAGTGTAAAAAAGCGTTGTTTTTGGACGCCAATGAAGAAATGACTGTTTTGCGATTTCTCCTGCTCAGAAAGACTTAGAAAGTTGATAATTGTGGGCAATGTTAGAAATGTCATGAGAAACAAGAATTATGTAAAAGAATTGATGTAAGTCATTGTTTCCAAGAGAAAGGGAGACCGGAGTGTAAAAAAGCGTTGTTTTTGGACAGCAATGAAGAAATGACTGTTTTGCGATTTCTCTTGCTCAGAAAGACTTAGAAAGTTGATAATTGTGGGCAATGTTAGAAATGTCATGAGAAACAAGAATTATGTAAAAGAATTGATGTAAGTCATTGTTTCCAAGAGAAAGGGAGACAGGAGTGTAAAAAAGCGTTGTTTTTGGACGGCAATGAAGAAATGACTATGTTTTGCGATTTCTCCTGCTCAGAAAGACTTAGAAAGTTGATAATTGTGGGCAATGTAAGAAATGTCATGAGAAACAAGAATTATGTAAAAGAATTTATGTAAGTCATTGTTTCCAAGAGAAAGGGAGACCGGAGTGTAAAAAAGCGTTGTTTTTGGACGCCAATGAAGAAATGACTATGTTTTGCGATTTCTCCTGCTCAGAAAGACTTAGAAAGTTGATAATTGTGGGCAATGTTAGAAATGTCATGAGAAACAAGAATTATGTAAAAGAATTGATGTAAGTCATTGTTTCCAAGAGAAAGGGAGACAGGAGGGTAAAAAAGCGTTGTTTTTGGACGGCAATGAAGAAATGACTATGTTTTGCGATTTCTCCTGCTCAGAAAGACTTAGAAAGTTGATAATTGTGGGCAATGTAAGAAATGTCATGAGAAACAAGAATTATGTAAAAGAATATATGTAAGTCATTGTTTCCAAGAGAAAGGGAGACAGGAGTGTAAAAAAGCGTTGTTTTTGGACGCCAATGAAGAAATGACTATGTTTTGCGATTTCTCCTGCTCAGAAAGACTTAGAAAGTTGATAATTGTGGGCAATGTTAGAAATGTCATGAGAAACAAGAATTATGTAAAAGAATTGATGTAAGTCATTGTTTCCAAGAGAAAGGGAGACAGGAGTGTAAAAAAGCGTTGTTTTTGGACGGCAATGAAGAAATGACTATGTTTTGCGATTTCTCCTGCTCAGAAAGACTTAGAAAGTTGATAATTGTGGGCAATGTAAGAAATGTCATGAGAAACAAGAATTATGTAAATGAATTGATGTAAGTCATTGTTTCCAAGACAAAGGGAGACAGGAGTGTAAAAAAGCGTTGTTTTTTGACGCCAATGAAGAAATGACTGTTTTGCGATTTCTCCTGCTCAGAAAGACTTAGAAAGTTGATAATTGTGGGCAATGTTAGAAATGTCATGAGAAACAAGAATTATGTAAAAGAATTGATGTAAGTCATTGTTTCCAAGAGAAAGGGAGACAGGAGTGTAAAAAAGCGTTGTTTTTGGACGGCAATGAAGAAATGACTGTTTTGCGATTTCTCTTGCTCAGAAAGACTTAGAAAGTTGATAATTGTGGGCAATGTTAGAAATGTCATGAGAAACAAGAATTATGTAAAAGAATTGATGTAAGTCATTGTTTCCAAGAGAAAGGGAGACAGGAGTGTAAAAAAGCGTTGTTTTTGGACGGCAATGAAGAAATGACTGTTTTGCGATTTCTCTTGCTCAGAAAGACTTAGAAAGTTGATAATTGTGGGCAATGTTAGAAATGTCATGAGAAACAAGAATTATGTAAAAGAATTGATGTAAGTCATTGTTTCCAAGAGAAAGGGAGACCGGAGTGTAAAAAAGCGTTGTTTTTGGACGGCAATGAAGAAATAACTGTTTTGCGATTTCTCTTGCTCAGAAAGACTTAGAAAGTTGATAATTGTGGGCAATGTAAGAAATGTCATGAGAAACAAGAATTATGTAAAAGAATTGATGTAAGTCATTGTTTAGAAGAGAAAGGGAGACAGGAGTGTAAAAAAGCGTTGTTTTTGGACGGCAATGAAGAAATGACTATGTTTTGCGATTTCTCCTGCTCAGAAAGACTTAGAAAGTTGATAATTGGGGGCAATGTAAGAAATGTCATGAGAAACAAGAATTATGTAAAAGAATTGATGTAAGTCATTGTTTCCAAGAGAAAGGGAGACAGGAGTGTAAAAAAGCGTTGTTTTTGGACGGCAATGAAGAAATGACTATGTTTTGCGATTTCTCCTGCTCAGAAAGACTTAGAAAGTTGATAATTGTGGGCAATGTAAGAAATGTCATGACAAACAAGAATTATGTAAAAGAATTGATGTAAGTCATTGTTTAGAAGAGAAAGGGAGACAGGAGTGTAAAAAAGCGTTGTTTTTGGACGGCAATGAAGAAATGACTATGTTTTGCGATTTCTCCTGCTCAGAAAGACTTAGTAAGTTGATAATTGGGGGCAATGTAAGAAATGTCGTGAGAAACAAGAATTATGTAAAAGAATTGATGTAAGTCATTGTTTCCAAGAGAAAGGGAGACAGGAGTGTAAAAAAGCGTTGTTTTTGGACGGCAATGAAGAAATGACTATGTTTTGCGATTTCTCCTGCTCAGAAAGACTTAGAAAGTTGATAATTGTGGGCAATGTAAGAAATGTCATGAGAAACAAGAATTATGTAAAAGAATTGATGTAAGTCATTGTTTCCAAGAGAAAGGGAGACAGGAGTGTAAAAAAGCGTTGTTTTTGGACGCCAATGAAGAAATGACTGTTTTGCGATTTCTCCTGCTCAGAAAGACTTAGAAAGTTGATAATTGTGGGCAATGTTAGAAATGTCATGAGAAACAAGAATTATGTAAAAGAATTGATGTAAGTCATTGTTTCCAAGAGAAAGGGAGACCAGAGGAGTGTAAAAAAGCGTTGTTTTTGGACAGCAATGAAGAAATGACTGTTTTGCGATTTCTCTTGCTCAGAAAGACTTAGAAAGTTGATAATTGTGGGCAATGTTAGAAATGTCATGAGAAACAAGAATTATGTAAAAGAATTGATGTAAGTCATTGTTTCCAAGAGAAAGGGAGACAGGAGTGTAAAAAAGCGTTGTTTTTGGACGGCAATGAAGAAATGACTATGTTTTGCGATTTCTCCTGCTCAGAAAGACTTAGAAAGTTGATAATTGTGGGCAATGTTAGAAATGTCATGAGAAACAAGAATTATGTAAAAGAATTGATGTAAGTCATTGTTTCCAAGAGAAAGGGAGACAGGAGTGTAAAAAAGCGTTGTTTTTGGACGGCAATGAAGAAATGACTATGTTTTGCGATTTCTCCTGCTCAGAAAGACTTAGAAAGTTGATAATTGTGGGCAATGTAAGAAATGTCATGAGAAACAAGAATTATGTAAAAGAATATATGTAAGTCATTGTTTCCAAGAGAAAGGGAGACAGGAGTGTAAAAAAGCGTTGTTTTTGGACGCCAATGAAGAAATGACTATGTTTTGCGATTTCTCCTGCTCAGAAAGACTTGGAAAGTTGATAATTGTGGGCAATGTTAGAAATGTCATGAGAAACAAGAATTATGTAAAAGAATTGATGTAAGTCATTGTTTCCAAGAGAAAGGGAGACAGGAGTGTAAAAAAGCGTTGTTTTTGGACGGCAATGAAGAAATGACTGTTTTGCGATTTCTCTTGCTCAGAAAGACTTAGAAAGTTGATAATTGTGGGCAATGTTAGAAATGTCATGAGAAACAAGAATTATGTAAAAGAATTGATGTAAGTCATTGTTTCCAAGAGAAAGGGAGACCGGAGTGTAAAAAAGCGTTGTTTTTGGACGGCAATGAAGAAATAACTGTTTTGCGATTTCTCTTGCTCAGAAAGACTTAGAAAGTTGATAATTGTGGGCAATGTAAGAAATGTCATGAGAAACAAGAATTATGTAAAAGAATTGATGTAAGTCATTGTTTAGAAGAGAAAGGGAGACAGGAGTGTAAAAAAGCGTTGTTTTTGGACGGCAATGAAGAAATGACTATGTTTTGCGATTTCTCCTGCTCAGAAAGACTTAGAAAGTTGATAATTGGGGGCAATGTAAGAAATGTCATGAGAAACAAGAATTATGTAAAAGAATTGATGTAAGTCATTGTTTCCAAGAGAAAGGGAGACAGGAGTGTAAAAAAGCGTTGTTTTTGGACGCCAATGAAGAAATGACTATGTTTTGCGATTTCTCCTGCTCAGAAAGACTTAGAAAGTTGATAATTGTGGGCAATGTTAGAAATGTCATGAGAAACAAGAATTATGTAAAAGAATTGATGTAAGTCATTGTTTCCAAGAGAAAGGGAGACCGGAGTGTAAAAAAGCGTTGTTTTTGGACGGCAATGAAGAAATGACTGTTTTTCGATTTCTCTTGCTCAGAAAGACTTAGAAAGTTGATAATTGTGGGCAATGTTAGAAATGTCATGAGAAACAAGAATTATGTAAAAGAATTGATGTAAGTCATTGTTTCCAAGAGAAAGGGAGACCGGAGTGTAAAAAAGCGTTGTTTTTGGACGGCAATGAAGAAATGACTGTTTTGCGATTTCTCTTGCTCAGAAAGACTTAGAAAGTTGATAATTGTGGGCAATGTTAGAAATGTCATGAGAAACAAGAATTATGTAAAAGAATTGATGTAAGTCATTGTTTCCAAGAGAAAGGGAGACAGGAGTGTAAAAAAGCGTTGTTTTAGGACGCCAATGAAGAAATGACTATGTTTTGCGATTTCTCCTGCTCAGAAAGACTTAGAAAGTTGATAATTGTGGGCAATGTTAGAAATGTCATGAGAAACAAGAATTATGTAAAAGAATTGATGTAAGTCATTGTTTCCAAAAGAAAGGGAGACAGGAGTGTAAAAAAGCGTTGTTTTTGGACGGCAATGAAGAAATTACTGTTTTGCGATTTCTCCTGCTCAGAAAGACTTAGAAAGTTGATAATTGTGGGCAATGTTAGAAATGTCATGAGAAACAAGAATTATGTAAAAGAATTGATGTAAGTCATTGTTTCCAAGAGAAAGGGAGACCGGAGTGTAAAAAAGCGTTGTTTTTGGACGGCAATGAAGAAATAACTGTTTTGCGATTTCTCCTGCTCAGAAAGACTTAGAAAGTTGATAATTGTGGGCAATGTTAGAAATGTCATGAGAAACAAGAATTATGTAAAAGAATTGATGTAAGTCATTGTTTCCAAGAGAAAGGGAGACAAGAGTGTAAAAAAGCGTTGTTTTTGGACGCCAATGAAGAAATGACTATGTTTTGCGATTTCTCCTGCTCAGAAAGACTTAGAAAGTTGATAATTGTGGGCAATGTTAGAAATGTCATGAGAAACAAGAATTATGTAAAAGAATTGATGTAAGTCATTGTTTCCAAGAGAAAGGGAGACCGGAGTGTAAAAAAGCGTTGTTTTTGGACGGCAATGAAGAAATGACTGTTTTGCGATTTCTCTTGCTCAGAAAGACTTAGAAAGTTGATAATTGTGGGCAATGTTAGAAATGTCATGAGAAACAAGAATTATGTAAAAGAATTGATGTAAGTCATTGTTTCCAAGAGAAAGGGAGACAGGAGTGTAAAAAAGCGTTGTTTTTGGACGGCAATGAAGAAATGACTGTTTTGCGATTTCTCTTGCTCAGAAAGACTTAGAAAGTTGATAATTGTGGGCAATGTAAGAAATGTCATGAGAAACAAGAATTATGTAAAAGAATTGATGTAAGTCATTGTTTCCAAGAGAAAGGGAGACAGGAGTGTAAAAAAGCGTTGTTTTTGGACGGCAATGAAGAAATGACTGTTTTGCAATTTCTCCTGCTCAGAAAGACTTAGAAAGTTGATAATTGTGGGCAATGTTAGAAATGTCATGAGAAACAAGAATTATGTAAAAGAATTGATGTAAGTCATTGTTTCCAAGAGAAAGGGAGACCGGAGTGTAAAAAAGCGTTGTTTTTGGACGGCAATGAAGAAATGACTGTTTTGCGATTTCTCTTGCTCAGAAAGACTTAGAAAGTTGATAATTGTGGGCAATGTTAGAAATGTCATGAGAAACAAGAATTATGTAAAAGAATTGATGTAAGTCATTGTTTCCAAGAGAAAGGGAGACAGGAGTGTAAAAAAGCGTTGTTTTTGGACGCCAATGAAGAAATGACTATGTTTTGCGATTTCTCCTGCTCAGAAAGACTTAGAAAGTTGATAATTGTGGGCAATGTTAGAAATGTCATGAGAAACAAGAATTATGTAAAAGAATTGATGTAAGTCATTGTTTCCAAGAGAAAGGGAGACAGGAGTATAAAAAAGCGTTGTTTTTGGACGGCAATGAAGAAATGACTGTTTTGCGATTTCTCTTGCTCAGAAAGACTTAGAAAGTTGATAATTGTGGGCAATGTTAGAAATGTCATGAGAAACAAGAATTATGTAAAAGAATTGATGTAAGTCATTGTTTCCAAGAGAAAGGGAGACCGGAGTGTAAAAAAGCGTTGTTTTTGGACGGCAATGAAGAAATGACTGTTTTTCGATTTCTCTTGCTCAGAAAGACTTAGAAAGTTGATAATTGTGGGCAATGTTAGAAATGTCATGAGAAACAAGAATTATGTAAAAGAATTGATGTAAGTCATTGTTTCCAAGAGAAAGGGAGACCGGAGTGTAAAAAAGCGTTGTTTTTGGACGGCAATGAAGAAATGACTGTTTTGCGATTTCTCTTGCTCAGAAAGACTTAGAAAGTTGATAATTGTGGGCAATGTTAGAAATGTCATGAGAAACAAGAATTATGTAAAAGAATTGATGTAAGTCATTGTTTCCAAGAGAAAGGGAGACCGGAGTGTAAAAAAGCGATGTTTTTGGACGGCAATGAAGAAATAACTGTTTTGCGATTTCTCTTGCTCAGAAAGACTTAGAAAGTTGATAATTGTGGGCAATGTAAGAAATGTCATGAGAAACAAGAATTATGTAAAAGAATTGATGTAAGTCATTGTTTAGAAGAGAAAGGGAGACAGGAGTGTAAAAAAGCGTTGTTTTTGGACGGCAATGAAGAAATGACTATGTTTTGCGATTTCTCCTGCTCAGAAAGACTTAGTAAGTTGATAATTGGGGGCAATGTAAGAAATGTCGTGAGAAACAAGAATTATGTAAAAGAATTGATGTAAGTCATTGTTTCCAAGAGAAAGGGAGACAGGAGTGTAAAAAAGCGTTGTTTTTGGACGGCAATGAAGAAATGACTATGTTTTGCGATTTCTCCTGCTCAGAAAGACTTAGAAAGTTGATAATTGTGGGCAATGTAAGAAATGTCATGAGAAACAAGAATTATGTAAAAGAATTGATGTAAGTCATTGTTTCCAAGAGAAAGGGAGACAGGAGTGTAAAAAAGCGTTGTTTTTGGATGCCAATGAAGAAATGACTGTTTTGCAATTTCTCCTGCTCAGAAAGACTTAGAAAGTTGATAATTGTGGGCAATGTTAGAAATGTCATGAGAAACAAGAATTATGTAAAAGAATTGATGTAAGTCATTGTTTCCAAGAGAAAGGGAGACCGGAGTGTAAAAAAGCGTTGTTTTTGGACAGCAATGAAGAAATGACTATGTTTTGCGATTTCTCCTGCTCAGAAAGACTTAGAAAGTTGATAATTGTGGGCAATGTTAGAAATGTCATGAGAAACAAGAATTATGTAAAAGAATTGATGTAAGTCATTGTTTCCAAGAGAAAGGGAGACAGGAGTGTAAAAAAGCGTTGTTTTTGGACGGCAATGAAGAAATGACTGTTTTGCGATTTCTCTTGCTCAGAAAGACTTAGAAAGTTGATAATTGTGGGCAATGTTAGAAATGTCATGAGAAACAAGAATTATGTAAAAGAATTGATGTAAGTCATTGTTTCCAAGAGAAAGGGAGACCGGAGTGTAAAAAAGCGTTGTTTTTGGACGGCAATGAAGAAATAACTGTTTTGCGATTTCTCTTGCTCAGAAAGACTTAGAAAGTTGATAATTGTGGGCAATGTAAGAAATGTCATGAGAAACAAGAATTATGTAAAAGAATTGATGTAAGTCATTGTTTCCAAGAGAAAGGGAGACAGGAGTGTAAAAAAGCGTTGTTTTTGGACGCCAATGAAGAAATGACTGTTTTGCGATTTCTCCTGCTCAGAAAGACTTAGAAAGTTGATAATTGTGGGCAATGTTAGAAATGTCATGAGAAACAAGAATTATGTAAAAGAATTGATGTAAGTCATTGTTTCCAAGAGAAAGGGAGACCGGAGTGTAAAAAAGCGTTGTTTTTGGACAGCAATGAAGAAATGACTGTTTTTGCGATTTCTCTTGCTCAGAAAGACTTAGAAAGTTGATAATTGTGGGCAATGTTAGAAATGTCATGAGAAACAAGAATTATGTAAAAGAATTGATGTAAGTCATTGTTTCCAAGAGAAAGGGAGACAGGAGTGTAAAAAAGCGTTGTTTTTGGACGGCAATGAAGAAATGACTATGTTTTGCGATTTCTCCTGCTCAGAAAGACTTAGAAAGTTGATAATTGTGGGCAATGTAAGAAATGTCATGAGAAACAAGAATTATGTAAAAGAATTTATGTAAGTCATTGTTTCCAAGAGAAAGGGAGACCGGAGTGTAAAAAAGCGTTGTTTTTGGACGCCAATGAAGAAATGACTATGTTTTGCGATTTCTCCTGCTCAGAAAGACTTAGAAAGTTGATAATTGTGGGCAATGTTAGAAATGTCATGAGAAACAAGAATTATGTAAAAGAATTGATGTAAGTCATTGTTTCCAAGAGAAAGGGAGACAGGAGGGTAAAAAAGCGTTGTTTTTGGACGGCAATGAAGAAATGACTATGTTTTGCGATTTCTCCTGCTCAGAAAGACTTAGAAAGTTGATAATTGTGGGCAATGTAAGAAATGTCATGAGAAACAAGAATTATGTAAAAGAATATATGTAAGTCATTGTTTCCAAGAGAAAGGGAGACAGGAGTGTAAAAAGCGTTGTTTTTGGACGCCAATGAAGAAATGACTATGTTTTGCGATTTCTCCTGCTCAGAAAGACTTAGAAAGTTGATAATTGTGGGCAATGTTAGAAATGTCATGAGAAACAAGAATTATGTAAAAGAATTGATGTAAGTCATTGTTTCCAAGAGAAAGGGAGACAGGAGTGTAAAAAAGCGTTGTTTTTGGACGGCAATGAAGAAATGACTATGTTTTGCGATTTCTCCTGCTCAGAAAGACTTAGAAAGTTGATAATTGTGGGCAATGTAAGAAATGTCATGAGAAACAAGAATTATGTAAATGAATTGATGTAAGTCATTGTTTCCAAGACAAAGGGAGACAGGAGTGTAAAAAAGCGTTGTTTTTGGACGCCAATGAAGAAATGACTGTTTTGCGATTTCTCCTGCTCAGAAAGACTTAGAAAGTTGATAATTGTGGGCAATGTTAGAAATGTCATGAGAAACAAGAATTATGTAAAAGAATTGATGTAAGTCATTGTTTCCAAGAGAAAGGGAGACAGGAGTGTAAAAAAGCGTTGTTTTTGGACGGCAATGAAGAAATGACTGTTTTGCGATTTCTCTTGCTCAGAAAGACTTAGAAAGTTGATAATTGTGGGCAATGTTAGAAATGTCATGAGAAACAAGAATTATGTAAAAGAATTGATGTAAGTCATTGTTTCCAAGAGAAAGGGAGACAGGAGTGTAAAAAAGCGTTGTTTTTGGACGGCAATGAAGAAATGACTGTTTTGCGATTTCTCTTGCTCAGAAAGACTTAGAAAGTTGATAATTGTGGGCAATGTTAGAAATGTCATGAGAAACAAGAATTATGTAAAAGAATTGATGTAAGTCATTGTTTCCAAGAGAAAGGGAGACCGGAGTGTAAAAAAGCGTTGTTTTTGGACGGCAATGAAGAAATAACTGTTTTGCGATTTCTCTTGCTCAGAAAGACTTAGAAAGTTGATAATTGTGGGCAATGTAAGAAATGTCATGAGAAACAAGAATTATGTAAAAGAATTGATGTAAGTCATTGTTTAGAAGAGAAAGGGAGACAGGAGTGTAAAAAAGCGTTGTTTTTGGACGGCAATGAAGAAATGACTATGTTTTGCGATTTCTCCTGCTCAGAAAGACTTAGAAAGTTGATAATTGGGGGCAATGTAAGAAATGTCATGAGAAACAAGAATTATGTAAAAGAATTGATGTAAGTCATTGTTTCCAAGAGAAAGGGAGACAGGAGTGTAAAAAAGCGTTGTTTTTGGACGGCAATGAAGAAATGACTATGTTTTGCGATTTCTCCTGCTCAGAAAGACTTAGAAAGTTGATAATTGTGGGCAATGTAAGAAATGTCATGACAAACAAGAATTATGTAAAAGAATTGATGTAAGTCATTGTTTAGAAGAGAAAGGGAGACAGGAGTGTAAAAAAGCGTTGTTTTTGGACGGCAATGAAGAAATGACTATGTTTTACGATTTCTCCTGCTCAGAAAGACTTAGTAAGTTGATAATTGGGGGCAATGTAAGAAATGTCGTGAGAAACAAGAATTATGTAAAAGAATTGATGTAAGTCATTGTTTCCAAGAGAAAGGGAGACAGGAGTGTAAAAAAGCGTTGTTTTTGGACGGCAATGAAGAAATGACTATGTTTTGCGATTTCTCCTGCTCAGAAAGACTTAGAAAGTTGATAATTGTGGGCAATGTAAGAAATGTCATGAGAAACAAGAATTATGTAAAAGAATTGATGTAAGTCATTGTTTCCAAGAGAAAGGGAGACAGGAGTGTAAAAAAGCGTTGTTTTTGGACGCCAATGAAGAAATGACTGTTTTGCGATTTCTCCTGCTCAGAAAGACTTAGAAAGTTGATAATTGTGGGCAATGTTAGAAATGTCATGAGAAACAAGAATTATGTAAAAGAATTGATGTAAGTCATTGTTTCCAAGAGAAAGGGAGACCAGAGGAGTGTAAAAAAGCGTTGTTTTTGGACAGCAATGAAGAAATGACTGTTTTGCGATTTCTCTTGCTCAGAAAGACTTAGAAAGTTGATAATTGTGGGCAATGTTAGAAATGTCATGAGAAACAAGAATTATGTAAAAGAATTGATGTAAGTCATTGTTTCCAAGAGAAAGGGAGACAGGAGTGTAAAAAAGCGTTGTTTTTGGACGGCAATGAAGAAATGACTATGTTTTGCGATTTCTCCTGCTCAGAAAGACTTAGAAAGTTGATAATTGTGGGCAATGTTAGAAATGTCATGAGAAACAAGAATTATGTAAAAGAATTGATGTAAGTCATTGTTTCCAAGAGAAAGGGAGACAGGAGTGTAAAAAAGCGTTGTTTTTGGACGGCAATGAAGAAATGACTATGTTTTGCGATTTCTCCTGCTCAGAAAGACTTAGAAAGTTGATAATTGTGGGCAATGTAAGAAATGTCATGAGAAACAAGAATTATGTAAAAGAATATATGTAAGTCATTGTTTCCAAGAGAAAGGGAGACAGGAGTGTAAAAAAGCGTTGTTTTTGGACGCCAATGAAGAAATGACTATGTTTTACGATTTCTCCTGCTCAGAAAGACTTAGAAAGTTGATAATTGTGGGCAATGTTAGAAATGTCATGAGAAACAAGAATTATGTAAAAGAATTGATGTAAGTCATTGTTTCCAAGAGAAAGGGAGACAGGAGTGTAAAAAAGCGTTGTTTTTGGACGGCAATGAAGAAATGACTGTTTTGCGATTTCTCTTGCTCAGAAAGACTTAGAAAGTTGATAATTGTGGGCAATGTTAGAAATGTCATGAGAAACAAGAATTATGTAAAAGAATTGATGTAAGTCATTGTTTCCAAGAGAAAGGGAGACCGGAGTGTAAAAAAGCGTTGTTTTTGGACGGCAATGAAGAAATAACTGTTTTGCGATTTCTCTTGCTCAGAAAGACTTAGAAAGTTGATAATTGTGGGCAATGTAAGAAATGTCATGAGAAACAAGAATTATGTAAAAGAATTGATGTAAGTCATTGTTTAGAAGAGAAAGGGAGACAGGAGTGTAAAAAAGCGTTGTTTTTGGACGGCAATGAAGAAATGACTATGTTTTGCGATTTCTCCTGCTCAGAAAGACTTAGAAAGTTGATAATTGGGGGCAATGTAAGAAATGTCATGAGAAACAAGAATTATGTAAAAGAATTGATGTAAGTCATTGTTTCCAAGAGAAAGGGAGACAGGAGTGTAAAAAAGCGTTGTTTTTGGACGCCAATGAAGAAATGACTATGTTTTGCGATTTCTCCTGCTCAGAAAGACTTAGAAAGTTGATAATTGTGGGCAATGTTAGAAATGTCATGAGAAACAAGAATTATGTAAAAGAATTGATGTAAGTCATTGTTTCCAAGAGAAAGGGAGACCGGAGTGTAAAAAAGCGTTGTTTTTGGACGGCAATGAAGAAATGACTGTTTTTCGATTTCTCTTGCTCAGAAAGACTTAGAAAGTTGATAATTGTGGGCAATGTTAGAAATGTCATGAGAAACAAGAATTATGTAAAAGAATTGATGTAAGTCATTGTTTCCAAGAGAAAGGGAGACCGGAGTGTAAAAAAGCGTTGTTTTTGGACGGCAATGAAGAAATGACTGTTTTGCGATTTCTCTTGCTCAGAAAGACTTAGAAAGTTGATAATTGTGGGCAATGTTAGAAATGTCATGAGAAACAAGAATTATGTAAAAGAATTGATGTAAGTCATTGTTTCCAAGAGAAAGGGAGACAGGAGTGTAAAAAAGCGTTGTTTTAGGACGCCAATGAAGAAATGACTATGTTTTGCGATTTCTCCTGCTCAGAAAGACTTAGAAAGTTGATAATTGTGGGCAATGTTAGAAATGTCATGAGAAACAAGAATTATGTAAAAGAATTGATGTAAGTCATTGTTTCCAAAAGAAAGGGAGACAGGAGTGTAAAAAAGCGTTGTTTTTGGACGGCAATGAAGAAATTACTGTTTTGCGATTTCTCCTGCTCAGAAAGACTTAGAAAGTTGATAATTGTGGGCAATGTTAGAAATGTCATGAGAAACAAGAATTATGTAAAAGAATTGATGTAAGTCATTGTTTCCAAGAGAAAGGGAGACCGGAGTGTAAAAAAGCGTTGTTTTTGGACGGCAATGAAGAAATAACTGTTTTGCGATTTCTCCTGCTCAGAAAGACTTAGAAAGTTGATAATTGTGGGCAATGTTAGAAATGTCATGAGAAACAAGAATTATGTAAAAGAATTGATGTAAGTCATTGTTTCCAAGAGAAAGGGAGACAGGAGTGTAAAAAAGCGTTGTTTTTGGACGCCAATGAAGAAATGACTATGTTTTGCGATTTCTCCTGCTCAGAAAGACTTAGAAAGTTGATAATTGTGGGCAATGTTAGAAATGTCATGAGAAACAAGAATTATGTAAAAGAATTGATGTAAGTCATTGTTTCCAAGAGAAAGGGAGACCGGAGTGTAAAAAAGCGTTGTTTTTGGACGGCAATGAAGAAATGACTGTTTTGCGATTTCTCTTGCTCAGAAAGACTTAGAAAGTTGATAATTGTGGGCAATGTTAGAAATGTCATGAGAAACAAGAATTATGTAAAATAATTGATGTAAGTCATTGTTTCCAAGAGAAAGGGAGACAGGAGTGTAAAAAAGCGTTGTTTTTGGACGGCAATGAAGAAATGACTGTTTTGCGATTTCTCTTGCTCAGAAAGACTTAGAAAGTTGATAATTGTGGGCAATGTTAGAAATGTCATGAGAAACAAGAATTATGTAAAAGAATTGATGTAAGTCATTGTTTCCAAGAGAAAGGGAGACAGGAGTGTAAAAAAGCGTTGTTTTTGGACGGCAATGAAGAAATAACTGTTTTGCGATTTCTCCTGCTCAGAAAGACTTAGAAAGTTGATAATTGTGGGCAATGTTAGAAATGTCATGAGAAACAAGAATTATGTAAAAGAATTGATGTAAGTCATTGTTTCCAAGAGAAAGGGAGACAGGAGTGTAAAAAAGCGTTGTTTTTGGACGCCAATGAAGAAATGACTATGTTTTGCGATTTCTCCTGCTCAGAAAGACTTAGAAAGTTGATAATTGTGGGCAATGTTAGAAATGTCATGAGAAACAAGAATTATGTAAAAGAATTGATGTAAGTCATTGTTTCCAAGAGAAAGGGAGACCGGAGTGTAAAAAAGCGTTGTTTTTGGACGGCAATGAAGAAATGACTGTTTTGCGATTTCTCTTGCTCAGAAAGACTTAGAAAGTTGATAATTGTGGGCAATGTTAGAAATGTCATGAGAAACAAGAATTATGTAAAATAATTGATGTAAGTCATTGTTTCCAAGAGAAAGGGAGACAGGAGTGTAAAAAAGCGTTGTTTTTGGACGGCAATGAAGAAATGACTGTTTTGCGATTTCTCTTGCTCAGAAAGACTTAGAAAGTTGATAATTGTGGGCAATGTAAGAAATGTCATGAGAAACAAGAATTATGTAAAAGAATTGATGTAAGTCATTGTTTCCAAGAGAAAGGGAGACCGGAGTGTAAAAAAGCGTTGTTTTTGGACGGCAATGAAGAAATGACTGTTTTGCGATTTCTCTTGCTCAGAAAGACTTAGAAAGTTGATAATTGTGGGCAATGTTAGAAATGTCATGAGAAACAAGAATTATGTAAAAGAATTGATGTAAGTCATTGTTTCCAAGAGAAAGGGAGACAGGAGTGTAAAAAAGCGTTGTTTTTGGACGCCAATGAAGAAATGACTATGTTTTGCGATTTCTCCTGCTCAGAAAGACTTAGAAAGTTGATAATTGTGGGCAATGTTAGAAATGTCATGAGAAACAAGAATTATGTAAAAGAATTGATGTAAGTCATTGTTTCCAAGAGAAAGGGAGACAGGAGTATAAAAAAGCGTTGTTTTTGGACGGCAATGAAGAAATGACTGTTTTGCGATTTCTCTTGCTCAGAAAGACTTAGAAAGTTGATAATTGTGGGCAATGTTAGAAATGTCATGAGAAACAAGAATTATGTAAAAGAATTGATGTAAGTCATTGTTTCCAAGAGAAAGGGAGACCGGAGTGTAAAAAAGCGTTGTTTTTGGACGGCAATGAAGAAATGACTGTTTTTCGATTTCTCTTGCTCAGAAAGACTTAGAAAGTTGATAATTGTGGGCAATGTTAGAAATGTCATGAGAAACAAGAATTATGTAAAAGAATTGATGTAAGTCATTGTTTCCAAGAGAAAGGGAGACCGGAGTGTAAAAAAGCGTTGTTTTTGGACGGCAATGAAGAAATGACTGTTTTGCGATTTCTCTTGCTCAGAAAGACTTAGAAAGTTGATAATTGTGGGCAATGTTAGAAATGTCATGAGAAACAAGAATTATGTAAAAGAATTGATGTAAGTCATTGTTTCCAAGAGAAAGGGAGACCGGAGTGTAAAAAAGCGATGTTTTTGGACGGCAATGAAGAAATAACTGTTTTGCGATTTCTCTTGCTCAGAAAGACTTAGAAAGTTGATAATTGTGGGCAATGTAAGAAATGTCATGAGAAACAAGAATTATGTAAAAGAATTGATGTAAGTCATTGTTTAGAAGAGAAAGGGAGACAGGAGTGTAAAAAAGCGTTGTTTTTGGACGGCAATGAAGAAATGACTATGTTTTGCGATTTCTCCTGCTCAGAAAGACTTAGTAAGTTGATAATTGGGGGCAATGTAAGAAATGTCGTGAGAAACAAGAATTATGTAAAAGAATTGATGTAAGTCATTGTTTCCAAGAGAAAGGGAGACAGGAGTGTAAAAAAGCGTTGTTTTTGGACGGCAATGAAGAAATGACTATGTTTTGCGATTTCTCCTGCTCAGAAAGACTTAGAAAGTTGATAATTGTGGGCAATGTAAGAAATGTCATGAGAAACAAGAATTATGTAAAAGAATTGATGTAAGTCATTGTTTCCAAGAGAAAGGGAGACAGGAGTGTAAAAAAGCGTTGTTTTTGGATGCCAATGAAGAAATGACTGTTTTGCAATTTCTCCTGCTCAGAAAGACTTAGAAAGTTGATAATTGTGGGCAATGTTAGAAATGTCATGAGAAACAAGAATTATGTAAAAGAATTGATGTAAGTCATTGTTTCCAAGAGAAAGGGAGACCGGAGTGTAAAAAAGCGTTGTTTTTGGACAGCAATGAAGAAATGACTGTTTTGCGATTTCTCTTGCTCAGAAAGACTTAGAAAGTTGATAATTGTGGGCAATGTTAGAAATGTCATGAGAAACAAGAATTATGTAAAAGAATTGATGTAAGTCATTGTTTCCAAGAGAAAGGGAGACAGGAGTGTAAAAAAGCGTTGTTTTTGGACGGCAATGAAGAAATGACTATGTTTTGCGATTTCTCCTGCTCAGAAAGACTTAGAAAGTTGATAATTGTGGGCAATGTAAGAAATGTCATGAGAAACAAGAATTATGTAAAAGAATTGATGTAAGTCATTGTTTCCAAGAGAAAGGGAGACCGGAGTGTAAAAAAGCGTTGTTTTTGGACGCCAATGAAGAAATGACTATGTTTTGCGATTTCTCCTGCTCAGAAAGACTTAGAAAGTTGATAATTGTGGGCAATGTTAGAAATGTCATGAGAAACAAGAATTATGTAAAAGAATTGATGTAAGTCATTGTTTCCAAGAGAAAGGGAGACAGGAGTGTAAAAAAGCGTTGTTTTTGGACGGCAATGAAGAAATGACTATGTTTTGCGATTTCTCCTGCTCAGAAAGACTTAGAAAGTTGATAATTGTGGGCAATGTAAGAAATGTCATGAGAAACAAGAATTATGTAAAAGAATATATGTAAGTCATTGTTTCCAAGAGAAAGGGAGACAGGAGTGTAAAAAAGCGTTGTTTTTGGACGCCAATGAAGAAATGACTATGTTTTGCGATTTCTCCTGCTCAGAAAGACTTAGAAAGTTGATAATTGTGGGCAATGTTAGAAATGTCATGAGAAACAAGAATTATGTAAAAGAATTGATGTAAGTCATTGTTTCCAAGAGAAAGGGAGACAGGAGTGTAAAAAAACGTTGTTTTTGGACGGCAATGAAGAAATGACTGTTTTGCGATTTCTCTTGCTCAGAAAGACTTAGAAAGTTGATAATTGTGGGCAATGTTAGAAATGTCATGAGAAACAAGAATTATGTAAAAGAATTGATGTAAGTCATTGTTTCCAAGAGAAAGGGAGACCGGAGTGTAAAAAAGCGTTGTTTTTGGACGGCAATGAAGAAATAACTGTTTTGCGATTTCTCTTGCTCAGAAAGACTTAGAAAGTTGATAATTGTGGGCAATGTAAGAAATGTCATGAGAAACAAGAATTATGTAAAAGAATTGATGTAAGTCATTGTTTAGAAGAGAAAGGGAGACAGGAGTGTAAAAAAGCGTTGTTTTTGGACGGCAATGAAGAAATGACTATGTTTTGCGATTTCTCCTGCTCAGAAAGACTTAGAAAGTTGATAATTGGGGGCCATGTAAGAAATGTCATGAGAAACAAGAATTATGTAAAAGAATTGATGTAAGTCATTGTTTCCAAGAGAAAGGGAGACAGGAGTGTAAAAAAGCGTTGTTTTTGGACGGCAATGAAGAAATGACTATGTTTTGCGATTTCTCCTGCTCAGAAAGACTTAGAAAGTTGATAATTGTGGGCAATGTAAGAAATGTCATGAGAAACAAGAATTATGTAAATGAATTGATGTAAGTCATTGTTTCCAAGAGAAAGGGAGACAGGAGTGTAAAAAAGCGTTGTTTTTGGACGCCAATGAAGAAATGACTGTTTTGCGATTTCTCTTGCTCAGAAAGACTTAGAAAGTTGATAATTGTGGGCAATGTAAGAAATGTCATGAGAAACAAGAATTATGTAAAAGAATTGATGTAAGTCATTGTTTCCAAGAGAAAGGGAGACAGGAGTGTAAAAAAGCGTTGTTTTTGGACGACAATGAAGAAATGACTGTTTTGCAATTTCTCCTGCTCAGAAAGACTTAGAAAGTTGATAATTGTGGGCAATGTTAGAAATGTCATGAGAAACAAGAATTATGTAAAAGAATTGATGTAAGTCATTGTTTCCAAGAGAAAGGGAGACCGGAGTGTAAAAAAGCGTTGTTTTTGGACGGCAATGAAGAAATGACTGTTTTGCGATTTCTCTTGCTCAGAAAGACTTAGAAAGTTGATAATTGTGGGCAATGTTAGAAATGTCATGAGAAACAAGAATTATGTAAAAGAATTGATGTAAGTCATTGTTTCCAAGAGAAAGGGAGACCGGAGTGTAAAAAAGCGTTGTTTTTGGACGGCAATGAAGAAATAACTGTTTTGCGATTTCTCTTGCTCAGAAAGACTTAGAAAGTTGATAATTGTGGGCAATGTAAGAAATGTCATGAGAAACAAGAATTATGTAAAAGAATTGATGTAAGTCATTGTTTAGAAGAGAAAGGGAGACAGGAGTGTAAAAAAGCGTTGTTTTTGGACGGCAATGAAGAAATGACTATGTTTTGCGATTTCTCCTGCTCAGAAAGACTTAGAAAGTTGATAATTGGGGGCAATGTAAGAAATGTCATGAGAAACAAGAATTATGTAAAAGAATTGATGTAAGTCATTGTTTCCAAGAGAAAGGGAGACAGGAGTGTAAAAAAGCGTTGTTTTTGGACGGCAATGAAGAAATGACTATGTTTTGCGATTTCTCCTGCTCAGAAAGACTTAGAAAGTTGATAATTGTGGGCAATGTTAGAAATGTCATGAGAAACAAGAATTATGTAAAAGAATTGATGTAAGTCATTGTTTCCAAGAGAAAGGGAGACAGGAGTGTAAAAAAGCGTTGTTTTTGGACGGCAATGAAGAAATGACTGTTTTGCGATTTCTCTTGCTCAGAAAGACTTAGAAAGTTGATAATTGGGGGCAATGTAAGAAATGTCGTGAGAAACAAGAATTATGTAAATGAATTGATGTAAGTCATTGTTTCCAAGAGAAAGGGAGACAGGAGTGTAAAAAAGCGTTGTTTTTGGACGCCAATGAAGAAATGACTGTTTTGCGATTTCTCTTGCTCAGAAAGACTTAGAAAGTTGATAATTGTGGGCAATGTAAGAAATGTCATGAGAAACAAGAATTATGTAAAAGAATTGATGTAAGTCATTGTTTCCAAGAGAAAGGGAGACAGGAGTGTAAAAAAGCGTTGTTTTTGGACGACAATGAAGAAATGACTGTTTTGCAATTTCTCCTGCTCAGAAAGACTTAGAAAGTTGATAATTGTGGGCAATGTTAGAAATGTCATGAGAAACAAGAATTATGTAAAAGAATTGATGTAAGTCATTGTTTCCAAGAGAAAGGGAGACCGGAGTGTAAAAAAGCGTTGTTTTTGGACGGCAATGAAGAAATGACTGTTTTGCGATTTCTCTTGCTCAGAAAGACTTAGAAAGTTGATAATTGTGGGCAATGTTAGAAATGTCATGAGAAACAAGAATTATGTAAAAGAATTGATGTAAGTCATTGTTTCCAAGAGAAAGGGAGACCGGAGTGTAAAAAAGCGTTGTTTTTGGACGGCAATGAAGAAATAACTGTTTTGCGATTTCTCTTGCTCAGAAAGACTTAGAAAGTTGATAATTGTGGGCAATGTAAGAAATGTCATGAGAAACAAGAATTATGTAAAAGAATTGATGTAAGTCATTGTTTAGAAGAGAAAGGGAGACAGGAGTGTAAAAAAGCGTTGTTTTTGGACGGCAATGAAGAAATGACTATGTTTTGCGATTTCTCCTGCTCAGAAAGACTTAGAAAGTTGATAATTGGGGGCAATGTAAGAAATGTCATGAGAAACAAGAATTATGTAAAAGAATTGATGTAAGTCATTGTTTCCAAGAGAAAGGGAGACAGGAGTGTAAAAAAGCGTTGTTTTTGGACGGCAATGAAGAAATGACTATGTTTTGCGATTTCTCCTGCTCAGAAAGACTTAGAAAGTTGATAATTGTGGGCAATGTTAGAAATGTCATGAGAAACAAGAATTATGTAAAAGAATTGATGTAAGTCATTGTTTCCAAGAGAAAGGGAGACAGGAGTGTAAAAAAGCGTTGTTTTTGGACGGCAATGAAGAAATGACTGTTTTGCGATTTCTCTTGCTCAGAAAGACTTAGAAAGTTGATAATTGTGGGCAATGTTAGAAATGTCATGAGAAACAAGAATTATGTAAAAGAATTGATGTAAGTCATTGTTTCCAAGAGAAAGGGAGACCGGAGTGTAAAAAAGCGTTGTTTTTGGACGGCAATGAAGAAATAACTGTTTTGCGATTTCTCCTGCTCAGAAAGACTTAGAAAGTTGATAATTGTGGGCAATGTTAGAAATGTCATGAGAAACAAGAATTATGTAAAAGAATTGATGTAAGTCATTGTTTCCAAGAGAAAGGGAGACAGGAGTGTAAAAAAGCGTTGTTTTTGGACGGCAATGAAGAAATGACTATGTTTTGCGATTTCTCCTGCTCAGAAAGACTTAGAAAGTTGATAATTGTGGGCAATGTAAGAAATGTCATGAGAAACAAGAATTATGTAAAAGAATTTATGTAAGTCATTGTTTCCAAGAGAAAGGGAGACCGGAGTGTAAAAAAGCGTTGTTTTTGGACGCCAATGAAGAAATGACTATGTTTTGCGATTTCTCCTGCTCAGAAAGACTTAGAAAGTTGATAATTGTGGGCAATGTTAGAAATGTCATGAGAAACAAGAATTATGTAAAAGAATTGATGTAAGTCATTGTTTCCAAGAGAAAGGGAGACAGGAGTGTAAAAAAGCGTTGTTTTTGGACGGCAATGAAGAAATGACTATGTTTTGCGATTTCTCCTGCTCAGAAAGACTTAGAAAGTTGATAATTGTGGGCAATGTAAGAAATGTCATGAGAAACAAGAATTATGTAAAAGAATTGATGTAAGTCATTGTTTCCAAGAGAAAGGGAGACAGGAGTGTAAAAAAGCGTTGTTTTTGGACGCCAATGAAGAAATGACTGTTTTGCGATTTCTCCTGCTCAGAAAGACTTAGAAAGTTGATAATTGTGGGCAATGTTAGAAATGTCATGAGAAACAAGAATTATGTAAAAGAATTGATGTAAGTCATTGTTTCCAAGAGAAAGGGAGACAGGAGTGTAAAAAAGCGTTGTTTTTGGACGGCAATGAAGAAATGACTATGTTTTGCGATTTCTCCTGCTCAGAAAGACTTAGAAAGTTGATAATTGTGGGCAATGTAAGAAATGTCGTGAGAAACAAGAATTATGTAAAAGAATTTATGTAAGTCATTGTTTCCAAGAGAAAGGGAGACCGGAGTGTAAAAAAGCGTTGTTTTTGGACGCCAATGAAGAAATGACTATGTTTTGCGATTTCTCCTGCTCAGAAAGACTTAGAAAGTTGATAATTGTGGGCAATGTTAGAAATGTCATGAGAAACAAGAATTATGTAAAAGAATTGATGTAAGTCATTGTTTCCAAGAGAAAGGGAGACAGGAGTGTAAAAAAGCGTTGTTTTTGGACGGCAATGAAGAAATGACTATGTTTTGCGATTTCTCCTGCTCAGAAAGACTTAGAAAGTTGATAATTGTGGGCAATGTAAGAAATGTCATGAGAAACAAGAATTATGTAAAAGAATATATGTAAGTCATTGTTTCCAAGAGAAAGGGAGACAGGAGTGTAAAAAAGCGTTGTTTTTGGACGCCAATGAAGAAATGACTATGTTTTGCGATTTCTCCTGCTCAGAAAGACTTAGAAAGTTGATAATTGTGGGCAATGTTAGAAATGTCATGAGAAACAAGAATTATGTAAAAGAATTGATGTAAGTCATTGTTTCCAAGAGAAAGGGAGACAGGAGTGTAAAAAAGCGTTGTTTTTGGACGGCAATGAAGAAATGACTGTTTTGCGATTTCTCTTGCTCAGAAAGACTTAGAAATTTGATAATTGTGGGCAATGTTAGAAATGTCATGAGAAACAAGAATTATGTAAAAGAATTGATGTAAGTCATTGTTTCCAAGAGAAAGGGAGACAGGAGTGTAAAAAAGCGTTGTTTTTGGACGGCAATGAAGAAATGACTATGTTTTGCGATTTCTCCTGCTCAGAAAGACTTAGAAAGTTGATAATTGTGGGCAATGTTAGAAATGTCATGAGAAACAAGAATTATGTAAAAGAATTGATGTAAGTCATTGTTTCCAAGAGAAAGGGAGACAGGAGTGTAAAAAAGCGTTGTTTTTGGACGGCAATGAAGAAATGACTATGTTTTGCGATTTCTCCTGCTCAGAAAGACTTAGAAAGTTGATAATTGTGGGCAATGTAAGAAATGTCATGAGAAACAAGAATTATGTAAATGAATTGATGTAAGTCATTGTTTCCAAGAGAAAGGGAGACAGGAGTGTAAAAAAGCGTTGTTTTTGGACGCCAATGAAGAAATGACTGTTTTGCGATTTCTCCTGTTTAGAAAGACTTAGAAAGTTGATAATTGTGGGCAATGTTAGAAATGTCATGAGAAACAAGAATTATGTAAAAGAATTGATGTAAGTCATTGTTTCCAAGAGAAAGGGAGACAGGAGTGTAAAAAAGCGTTGTTTTTGGACGGCAATGAAGAAATGACTGTTTTGCGATTTCTCTTGCTCAGAAAGACTTAGAAATTTGATAATTGTGGGCAATGTTAGAAATGTCATGAGAAACAAGAATTATGTAAAAGAATTGATGTAAGTCATTGTTTCCAAGAGAAAGGGAGACAGGAGTGTAAAAAAGCGTTGTTTTTGGACGGCAATGAAGAAATGACTATGTTTTGCGATTTCTCCTGCTCAGAAAGACTTAGAAAGTTGATAATTGTGGGCAATGTTAGAAATGTCATGAGAAACAAGAATTATGTAAAAGAATTGATGTAAGTCATTGTTTCCAAGAGAAAGGGAGACCGGAGTGTAAAAAAGCCTTGTTTTTGGACGGCAATGAAGAAATGACTGTTTTTCGATTTCTCTTGCTCAGAAAGACTTAGAAAGTTGATAATTGTGGGCAATGTTAGAAATGTCATGAGAAACAAGAATTATGTAAAAGAATTGATGTAAGTCATTGTTTCCAAGAGAAAGGGAGACCGGAGTGTAAAAAAGCGGTGTTTTTGGACGGCAATGAAGAAATGACTGTTTTGCGATTTCTCTTGCTCAGAAAGACTTAGAAAGTTGATAATTGTGGGCAATGTTAGAAATGTCATGAGAAACAAGAATTATGTAAAAGAATTGATGTAAGTCATTGTTTCCAAGAGAAAGGGAGACCGGAGTGTAAAAAAGCGTTGTTTTTGGACGGCAATGAAGAAATTACTGTTTTGCGATTTCTCTTGCTCAGAAAGACTTAGAAAGTTGATAATTGTGGGCAATGTTAGAAATGTCATGAGAAACAAGAATTATGTAAAAGAATTGATGTAAGTCATTGTTTCCAAGAGAAAGGGAGACAGGAGTGTAAAAAAGCGTTGTTTTTGGACGGCAATGAAGAAATGACTATGTTTTGCGATTTCTCCTGCTCAGAAAGACTTAGAAAGTTGATAATTGTGGGCAATGTAAGAAATGTCATGAGAAACAAGAATTATGTAAAAGAATTGATGTAAGTCATTGTTTCCAAGAGAAAGGGAGACCGGAGTGTAAAAAAGCGTTGTTTTTGGACGCCAATGAAGAAATGACTATGTTTTGCGATTTCTCCTGCTCAGAAAGACTTAGAAAGTTGATAATTGTGGGCAATGTTAGAAATGTCATGAGAAACAAGAATTATGTAAAAGAATTGATGTAAGTCATTGTTTCCAAGAGAAAGGGAGACAGGAGTGTAAAAAAGCGTTGTTTTTGGACGCCAATGAAGAAATGACTATGTTTTGCGATTTCTCCTGCTCAGAAAGACTTAGAAAGTTGATAATTGTGGGCAATGTTAGAAATGTCATGAGAAACAAGAATTATGTAAAAGAATTGATGTAAGTCATTGTTTCCAAGAGAAAGGGAGACAGGAGTGTAAAAAAGCGTTGTTTTTGGACGGCAATGAAGAAATGACTGTTTTGCGATTTCTCTTGCTCAGAAAGACTTAGAAAGTTGATAATTGTGGGCAATGTTAGAAATGTCATGAGAAACAAGAATTATGTAAAAGAATTGATGTAAGTCATTGTTTCCAAGAGAAAGGGAGACAGGAGTGTAAAAAAGCGTTGTTTTTGGACGGCAATGAAGAAATAACTGTTTTGCGATTTCTCTTGCTCAGAAAGACTTAGAAAGTTGATAATTGTGGGCAATGTAAGAAATGTCATGAGAAACAAGAATTATGTAAAAGAATATATGTAAGTCATTGTTTCCAAGAGAAAGGGAGACAGGAGTGTAAAAAAGCGTTGTTTTTGGACGCCAATGAAGAAATGACTATTGTTTGGCGATTTCTCCTGCTCAGAAAGACTTAGAAAGTTGATAATTGTGGGCAATGTAAGAAATGTCATGAGAAACAAGAATTATGTAAAAGAATTGATGTAAGTCATTGTTTCCAAGAGAAAGGGAGACAGGAGTGTAAA